>NC_081531.1:4957593-4984338 GCF_030273125.1 Centropristis striata | reverse complement strand
GTCTGTGGAATTAAAAAACAAACAAGAGCAAAAGGACAGCAGATAAGACGATGAGAAGATTTACGTTAGTGACCTTCTGCAGGGTGACCCAGCACCCCGTACCCTTTACATGCCCCCCTTAACGCCCCTCCAGCCCTCCGTCCTCCCTTCTTCTGCCTCTCCCTCCGCTATAAATCACCTCCCTCATTCATTAGGCCGGTGTCAGGGCCGGGACGCCCATCGGGGCTGCAGGAAGGCGGCTGGAGGCCTCAGAGAAGAGGAAAGAGACAGAGACAGAAAAGGAAGCATGAGAGGGAGGGGACGGCCTCGTTTAAAGTCTGCTTCCCTCATTACAGAATGCAACACACCAATTTCCATGTTAATTTTCCGTGTGACAGCCGAGATGGATGTTTGTGACTTTTTGGCTGATGCGACGCATACATAGAGGAGCTGAGATGAAGCCATTATGTAGGCAGCAGGGTCAGAGACGGAGAAGGTAAATGATTTAGTGGCTCAGAGGAACAAAACATTCAACTGATGGTAGAAAATCATCATATTTCCCTTTTATTTTGTATTAAAGTGCAAACTTCCTATGCATTCTGTCTCAGTCTGTCCTTACATCACATGCATGGCTCCTTTTTCTCCACACAAACTTGGCTATCAGTCAGATTTTTCATTTCATTTTAATTAACAAGGTATAAAGCTGCCAGGAACCCAAAATACAAACAAAAGACACAGGTGTCTATGGAAATGTAGCATTTTTTATTTTCTTTTTTTACCATTTATACACACAAAAACAGCAGAAAAAACTACAAAACAGTCTATTTTCATATACATTAAAAATAGTAATAGTTTTCATTGTAGAAATGATGGAGAAGGTAAATGATTTAGTGGCTCGTAGAGGAACAAAACATTCAACTGATGTTAGAAAATCATCATATTTCCCTTTTATTTTGTGTTAAAGGGGACATATTTTGCTTAATTTTAGGATCATAATTATTGTTCTACTCAAGTTAAAGTGGCTCTGTTCAAACCTTACTACTCACTTAATACTCGTATATACTCTTCTTACAAAAAAATCCAGCAGGCAGAAGTTACAAGGATGCAATGAGAATTTTACTGCAGGTTCCCAGAGGAGGGAGTGCGAGTCAGATGTTTGTATCTGTAGGAGTTAGGACACTGAAAGCACTTTTAAGAAATTTGATGTTTAAGTTCATGCAACGTCTGGATGAGTCCACCAATTGGCTTAAATGTCTGTATGTATTTTAATTATTGTATTTTTTTTTCTTCTTGTTTGTTTGCTTGTCTTGTTTTGTTTGTTTTTATCTGTCCTGTCCTGTGTGGCTTTTGGACATGAGTCTGGTAAATAAACTGAATTGAATTGAATTGAATTATTGTTTTGGCTTCTATTAGAATATGGGTACATGTTTTAATGTTGGAGAAATAAGTTATTTTTCTCATACTGTCTGTCTGAAAATCTTCTTCTCATCAGTTCTGCATGGTTATTGCCGTTCTGCTGGGAAATGACTGTAACGGCAAGGTAGCAGAACTTTCTACATTTACATTTACATACATATATTTGTATAGATACAGTTAGCACACGGCTAATTCACCGATGTTAGCGTCCTTTAGCCGACTCTGGTAAACCCGAGGCTAACGTACACGGTTAAAACAACATACGGCTCAAAAGATAAGAAGTTAGACTTTAGTTTCACAATGACTAAAAAAAGACACAAAATGGCCTAAAAAGACACAAAATGACCAAAAAAAAGACACAAAATGACAAAAAAAGACATTAAGTGACCAAAAACGCATTAACACATGAACACTTTAACACAGTGGAGACAGAGCTGACTTCCAAAATGATTTGGCGACCCCCAGAAATCATCTTGTGACCCCAATTGGGGAGAATAGCTGATATAGGTGAAGAAAAAATGGATACCAAATATGGGGATAGTAAACATTTTTTATGTGGTACATGAAGGGCAAAATCAAAAGTATTTAAAAAAAAAAAGAGGCCAAAATAGGCTGAGATCCCGGAGGGTTAACAGAACAAAGACATTTGGATAAATCTCGTGTCCATACTCATTGGGCAAGTTGAACCGTTAAATGTGCTAATGTGGAAGAGATTTACGTGTTTCTGTGTGTGTTGGAGCAGTCAACTGGTCCTGTGTGACTGACAGGCAATATTGAAACAGATCGCCCATACGGGTGCTATTGATTTCCAGTTAATTGAATGATTGCCACTTTAGCATGCAACACCACAGCTAACCAGAGCTGTCAATCAATGAGAGCATGTCACTGCCCCTGAACTGTTTCCTGCTCAGAGCCGCTCCTGTAATCACACTAACAGGAGGTTTTATGTGATCTCCTGTCTCTCAAATCTATTTTCTCCCCATCTTATATTCTATTTCTGCTCTTATATTCTATTTGCTTTGATTCCCTGTAGAGTCCTGTTACTGTGTGGCTGTTAAACTAACCTCATTCCCCCACAGATCAATGAAGTTTCATCGTTATGTATAAATAGTGGAGCCTATAAAGTAATTGGATTGAAAATGAATGCCTGGGGGTTTGAACTATGACAGCCCAGGAATGTAAACATAATCCTGTACAACTGCATTACAATTTTACACTAATAAGTTTCACAAAATTGTGTTAAAAAGGGTCTTTTTTCATGACGTTAGGCTGGAAGGTATATATTAAAACCAGGAGCCCAGATAATTATACTCACACATTGCAGCCCACATTTTAATGTCTGGTCATAGAATGGTAATTATCCATTTGGTAAAATAACAGACTAGAGGGAAGACATGTGGTAAATCTTTGTGATGTGTCCATGTGTGTATGCAGTGAAAAAAGACACAAAATGACCAACAAAAAGACACAAAATTACCCAAAAAATACACAAAATTACCACAAAAAAAGACACAAATTGACCAAAAAAGACACAAAGTGACCAATAAAAGACAAAATGACTAACAAAAAGACACAAAATTACCCAAAAAATACACAAAATTACCACAAAAAAAAGACACAAATTGACCAAAAAAGACACAAAGTGACCAATAAAAGACAAAATGACCCAAAAACGAAACAAAATGACTAAAAAAGACACAAAATGACCAAACAAGGAAACAAAATGACCAAAAAAGACACAAAATTACAAAAAAATACACAAAATTACAAAAAAATATACAAAATTACCAAAAAAAGACACAAATTGACCAAAAAAAGACACAAGATGACCAAAAAAGGAAACAAAATGACCAAAAAAGACACACAGTGACTAAAAAAAGACACAAAATGACTAAAAGAAGACACAAAATGACGAAAAAAGGAAAGAAAATGACGAAAAAAGACACAAAATGACCAACACAAAGACACAAAATTACAAAAAAAAGACACAAAGAAAAATTCATAACAATTTTACACTAATAAGTTTCACAAAATTGGGTCTATTTTCATGACGTTGGCCTGGAAGGTATATATTAAAACCAGGAGCCAGATAATTATATTGACACATTGCAGCCCACACTTTAATGTCTGGTCATAGAATGGTAATTATCCATTTGGTAAAATAACAGACTAGAGGAAAGACATGCAGTAAATCTATGTGATGTGTCCGTGTGTGTGTATGTGTGTGTGTGTGTGTGTGTGTGTGTGTGTGTCCATGGTTCCAGGCCGTGTCTAATATGGGTCATTGGTTAGCTGACATGCTATATAAAGCTGGTGTTTTGGCATACACCAAAATCTGTGATGCACAAATCCCAAGGGCAGTGTGTGTGCATATGTGTGTGTGTTTGTGTGTGTCTGTGCATATGAAGTAATAAGACCAGCAGACATACAGTAGTGCTTGATTCATTCCTATGTGGTCCTCGTAGCGTGTGGTCTCCTCTCTCTGTGAGTGTGTGCTGCTCCGAGGAGCCGGAGGCTTCATGTAGAAACATATGGCCTTTAGTGAAGGAGACAGATGAAGGATAATCTCTCTGGCAGTCCACTACACACACACACACACACACACACACATTCTTGTACTCCTATCTTTGTGAGGACCTCATTGGAACAGTGAATTTCCTTGCAAGGTTATAATGGTTTGGAATTTTTTCATTAGTTTTAGTTTTTATTTCTAACTATATACTAACTATATTCAGTTAGTTTTAATGAGTTTTTAGAGTGAGTTTGCTAGTTTTAGTTTAGTATTTTTTTTTTTTAATGCTTTACATTTAGTTCATTTTTTGTTAGTTTTAGGTTTCTATAATGGGGTATTTGTTGGGTGGGAGATTAAAAGAGGTCACAGTAAATTTTGCCTTTATTTCCTTTGTCTTATCCATCTTCATTATGCATGAAAAAAGTTGACAAAGACGAAAAACAAAGGACATTTTCACTATAATTTTAGTTAGTTTTGTAACCACACAATACAGTTTCAGTTAGTTATCATCATCATGTAACCTTTAACCCTTAAAACAAAGTCTGAAATCTCAAAAAAGCCTTTAAAGAAGTGAGGACCGGCCGAAATGTCCTCACTTTGCAAAAATGTCCTCACTCTGTTGGTTAAAAACGTGTCCCGGTCCTCACTATGTAGGAAATACAAGAACACACACACACACACACACACACACACACACACACTTACATGTCTTGATGCAGTTGTGAGGGCCACGATCGTTGAGTTGTTTGTGAGGACCACCCCTTCCCCTATAGCTGGAATGATGCAAAAATGTCCTCACTCTGTTGGTTTAAAACGTGTTCCAGTCCCCACTGTGTTGGAAGTACAAGAACACACACACACACTTACATGTCTTGATATAGTTGTGAGGGCCACGATCGTTGAGTTTTTTTGTCAGGACCACCACTTCTTTTTGGTAATTTTGTGTCTTTTTGAAATAATTTTGTGTCTTTTTGTAATTTTGTGTATTTTTTGTCATTTTGTGTCTTTTTCTGTCATTTTGTGTCTTTTTTTGGTAATTTTGTGTCTTTTTTTGGTTATTTTGATATTTCCTCCAGCGACCCCCAGGTAATTTGAGTTTGAGACCCCTGGCGTAGAATCTTTGTATCAACAAAAATTCTTGATGATTTTGGTTATTATCAAGAAAACCATGAAAAAAAATGTCTAAATATCAGCTCTTACTTCTCAAAAATGTCCTCACTCTGTTGGTTAAAAACCTGTTCTGGTCCCCACTATGTAGGAAGTACAAGAACACACACACACACACACACACACACACACAAATAAGCCAGTACTTGCTGCAGTGCCTATAGAAATGTAAATGTGACACGTCGTGGTAGTTTAATATGGTTTAAAGCCTGATTTTTGTGCTATAAACACTGTTTTGTTTTGGGAATTATTCATGTTTTTTTTTGCCTGCTTTGACTTCACTCCTAATTGCAGGTCTACTTCACTTTATCTGACAATAACTGCAAATGAAGCAGGCTGCCTAATCTTCAAAATGAAATTCAAAAAGAGAAAATACATGAAAAAGGCTCTAACTTATTCGTTTATATTCATCCAGCGAAACAAAGCCTGTTCCCCCTTTGAAAAGGAAAACATAAATGACCCCTGTAACTCACAATCCACCACATCCTGACATGTTTTTTTCAACCCTGGTAATTATATCTGGAATGTTTTTTTTTCTTATAATGCTCCACACATAAATTCAGTCCCTGGCTCGGCTGCTCCTGTGCAGCTTATAAATGAAACAGACAGCAAAGCACTTCTGAGCTCAACATTTCCAGTCTCATTTCTGACCTGAGCAACCCTGATAGAAGACACGGATTACTTTGAAAAGAGCGTTTTGTGCTTTGCAGCTGCATGACAAAAACTCATCCTGACCACAAAGTCATTGAGGAAATCATATTACATTATTAGAAATATCTGCTGGGCTTCACAACTTCTCCCCTTTAACCCTTAATAGGGCACTCATTGAAATACTTGCATTTCCAAAATTCAACCCTAGAGAATATTGAAGGGTATTATATACTGCCAAAATGTGTAAAAAAAACATACGGACCTAGGGGAGGGGGGTAATATTTTGAGAAAAAAGTTTACGAGATTAAAGTGACAAATCTACGAGAAAAAATTTAGCAGATTTATGAGATTTAAAGTGGCGAATCTGCAAGAAAAAAGTTGCTTTTTTCCCACTTTTTTCTCGTAATCCTACGACTTTTCGTACAGATTTGCCACTTTAAATCTCTTAAATCTGCAACTTTTTTTTTTGTAGATTTGCCACTTTAATCTAGTAAATTTTCCACTTTTTTCTTGAAATATTACCTGGAAGTTACCAAATATGGTTCTTAGCCCGATAAAGGGTTAACTCTCATGGAGAAACAACGTGAAATGTTTCTTTGGAGAGGAAGCATTATTTTTACATTATAAAGTTATAAAATCACACTTCCTGTCTCTTTGTTTACACAAACATAGGTTAATTATCCTCTCCAGTGGGTTTGTTATTAGCAGGTTTTATCAGGTAAAGCAGCATTGTTTGTCTTGGCTAATCAACCTAAACATCACCTTCCTGCTCTGTGGAGCCGTTAGGAACAGCAGGGCTCCATTCTGATCCTGCCCACAGGACACAGAGGGACAGTTTGTAACTTAAGACTCCACTGTCTTCACTTCACTTCAGCCACAACCATAGACTCCAATGGCAAACTGAAGCAGTAAAGCACTGCAATTTCAGAGTGAAAAACCCTAGACTGTAAATAATGGACGTAGTCACCCGTTGGTTTGTGGCCCATTTGAGGCATCGAGTACAAATTACACTTTTCGCCATCTTGTTTCATTTTGGCTAGCAAAAAACAGAAACTAAATGTTCGTTACTGACCTCAGAAAACTGAGCAGCGACTCCTTGGAGTGTCTGTTAGTCCAACCAAACACTGAACAAGACATTTTTACTGAACAAAACGTTCAAATAAATTGTCATTAAGTGAAAATACAGTGAAAGCGTCAAAGTTATGAGACCAAACCGCTAAACTTTCTTTTTTATATCTATATAACGTTTTATATAACTTTATTGACACGTTGCCGTGGATACGCATTGTTCTGCTTCTCTCCTGACGACGGCTCGCCTTGTTAGTGACCTGTCAATCAAAGGTAGCCCCGCCCCAAATCATACGATTCTTTATCTTCTATTTTCTTCTAAATGGGGCCATTATTTACACTATTAACATCAAATTGTCTTGAAGAACATTTTTTTTACTAGTGATTGACACCATATTGTTGTCCTAAAAAACATGGTAAGGTAATAAATCAAGTGAGAAGTTTCCTCCTTTTGTATTGAAATGAATGGACCAAAATGCTTTAACAGCCACCGCCAGGGCCCCTGCTGGCATTTTCAGTAGAATGCAGCTTAAGATTAAAAAAAATTTCAGAATAATAAATCAAGTGAGAAGTTTTCTCATTTTGTATTGAAATGAATGGACAGAAATGTTTTTGCAGCCGCCATCAGCGCCCCCTGCTGGATTTTTTGGTAGAATGCAGCTTAAGACACTTCCTGGTTTGCCTCCCTGCTCAGACCAGGAGGTTGCTGCCTGGCTCAGCCACATCCATAGACTCCAATGGCAAACTGAAACAGTTAAAGACTGCAATTTCAGAGTGAAAAACCCTCACCGAAAAACTGCAGATACAACCTGTATATGTGGTGTACATTTCAAAATAAAAGATTGATAAAAGACCATTTCAAACAGGTATAAAGGTGTTTTTAATTTGGGACAATAACATAAAAGACAATATCACAAGGGGAAATAATTTCAGCTTCAATCAAACATGGTTGCGTACAAAAATTTAGCATGGAAGGAGATTTTATTTCCAACACATTCTCACTCCCAACTCATCAGATACAGAGATGCTTGTGGTCAGATACGGAGACACAAGAACCCTTTAGTGACTGATTTGAACGTATCAGGGATGGAAAGTCAGTTTCCACTTGTTATATGAATTGTGTCTTTCAGAAATTAACTTACAATGTAACAAAACAACTTGATCAAAGGGGTAGTTTGGGTTTTTTGAAGTGGGGTTGATTGTTGATGATGTTCCTAGTTCGGAGAACCAGATGCTCACTCCAGGCAGGAAACAACTGAATGTATTGGTGTTGCTTGAGGTGGTTTTGTCTTCTTTGAAAAATAGTTAATGCACTAAACGGGAGATGGAAATGCTTTTTTCTAATAAGTTCTGACGTAGTGAACATTTAACTCATGACTGATCAGCTGAACAACTATAAGTTGCCGAATTGAATCCAATTCCTGAAGAATTATCTCCATTTGTTCGATTGGTGGCCAAAGTTGTCCAATTACCAACCTCTTTTTTATTGTTTTTTTCTCTTGATCAGACTGTTTTTCTTCTCCTGTTTACTGAAGGAATAGCCTACAGCCATACACTACACTGCCATCTTCTGACCAAAGTACGTTACTGCAGCTTTGTTTATTTGATCTAAACCAGTTGATGGAAACGTCCCTAATTCCTTAATGCAACGTTTCAAAATTTCACTTCAATTAGCTTTGATTTTAGTGGAAACACGGCTGTTGACTGTGGGTAAGTACCTCATACAACTTCACTTCAAAAAATCCAAACCATCTTTTAAGCAGAAGAGAACATGTACGGGCTGAACAACATTCTGCACTTCACTCCTGGATGCAGGAGGACTCCAAATAACAAGGCTGACTCTTGGACATAAACACCGGTCTCTTGGGTTAAAGTTCAAATAAATCTTTGAGTGCAGCACTCGCTGGCATTTTCAAACAGCACATTAGGTAGAAGGGTAGAGCTGCTGCCTGGCTGGGCGCTGCATGCACAAGTCTTTTTGTCCCTGATCATGTGTGGCCGCCTTATGTTTGTTGCTCAGAACGACTAATAATAACAGGTTAACTCTGGAGCTAATTGAAAGCCCAGTGAACCTCATACAGATGCTCCAGGGTTCCTTGTGCTTCAGTATTTGACGGCGAGGATCGTGACAAAGTTCTGGTATCTGACGAGCCGGATGTGAGGCCCGGCTGTTATTTCACAGTCTTTTTGCAACATGTAAAACTTGTTTTCTTAAATTCAAAGATTTTTATTTAAAATCATATAAAACACATCTGTAATGTACGACAGCGTACTAGGGCCAAGTATGAAAAAGAAAAAATACAGACCCAAGGGAGCGGGGTAATATTTTGAGGAAAAAGTCGCTTATTTACGAGATTAAAGTGGCAAATCTACAAGAAAACAAATTGCAGATTTATGAGACTAAAGTGGCAAAACTACGAGAAAAAAGTTGCAGATTTATGAGACTAAAGTGGCAAAACTACGAGAAAAAAAGTTGCAGATTTATGAGACTAAAGAGGCAAATCAACAGGAAAATAAATTGCAGATTTATGAGACTAAAGTGGCAAAACTACGAGAAAAAAAGTCGCAGATTTATGAGACTAAAGTGGCAAATCTACGAGAAAAAATGTCGCTGATTTATGAGTTTAAAGAGGCAAATCTACGAGAAAAAAAGTTGCAGATTTATGAGATTAAAGTGGCAAATCAACAGGAAAATAAATTGCAGATTTATGAGACTAAAGTGGCAAAACTACGAGAAAAAAAGTCGCAGATTTATGAGTTTAAAGAGGCAAAACTACGAGAAAAAAAGTTGCAGATTTATGAGACTAAAGTGGCAAATCTACGAGAAAAACAGTCGCAGATTTATGAGATTAAAAGTGGCAAATTTGCAAGAAAAAATTATTGACAAAGACAAAACACTATTTTTCTGACTTTTTTTCTCTCGTAGATTTGCTACATTAATCTCGTAAAGTTTTTTCTTGAAATATTACCCCCCTCCCCCTTATCCTTGTATATATATATATATATATATATATATATATTTTTTTTTTCTTTTTATATACTTGGAACCTGATATGCCGTCGTAGTAATGTGAACCAAACAAAATACAAATTCTTACAAAATATAAAACTTTGATTCTACCATTAAAATATCATCAAGCCAGCAAAGACTAACCGATGCTCACAGCTCTTTATTTTTATAATACTTTTTATTTAATGCTAAAATTCTTTTAGAATTCCTAAAAAATTCAACTTATTTAAAGGTAAAACCTCAACTTTAGTTAGTTCAATTAATTGGCAACAAAACAACTTAACTTTTTCAACTTTTCCTATTCTGAACTACAGAACGTTTTGTCTGATGCAAACTTCATGTAACATTAAACAATTGACAGAGTGGATAAAGTAAAAAAAAAATCTTAAAATATAATAATTCCAAAAATGTAAAAGAAATCACCAAAACAATTGTGAATACAGAAAGTGATTTGGAATGGTGTTTTACATTTTTTAAATAACATTTGTTGAATATGCTGAATATATATATACACTTGATCAGTAAAACAGTCTGTACAAAACCTCTAAGCTAAGCTCTATCTGGTGGGACTCAGGCCCTAATAAAACCTTGCAACAAAATAAGAAAATAAAAAAAACAAACGTGGGCTGTGAAGAAAACTCAAGCAGCCGTTTTTCTTCTTCTGCCTAATGACTGCTTCCCCGTTCTCGCATCTTGTCTTTGTGTCTTTCTGGCCTTTTCAAAACACGCTGGGTGAGAACATCCCGAGGGAAAGTGTCTCATTATCCTATTCTCTAATGAGCGGAGAGGATCCAGAGAGGGAGGAAAACTTTAGAAAAAACTCAACCAAAGTCATTTGAAGGATGCAAAATAGTAGCTGGACTGCCCTGAGGTAAAAAAATAGGAAAAAACTGGCAACCAACAAATGTGCATCTAGAAGCTGAGGTGTCTCAGACTTCAAGGATTGGACTCTAATTGAATGAATTTATAAAGGAATGTGTTATCTAGATAGATAGATAGATATACTTTATTTATCCCAAGCTGGGAAATTACAGTTGTGCACTCTAAGAAAAGATTCAGGAGGTTAGTTAGTATGACTTAAAAACATGAGCTTTTTCATCATAAAAAATACTATTTGTTACATGTCCATTGTTTTATTAAGTTGATAACTTATGTCAAGATGTTGATCAAAATTAAAAATGAAGAAATATGGGTAACGCTTTATAATAAGGTCCTTAATAACCATTAATTAACAAGTAATAAGGCATTGCTCTCGCTTTAGGTCCGGTAGTTGCAAACAGCATAGTTAACTTATAGTTAACTTATAGTAGATGAGCAATAAAGTATATTTTAATATCAATAAGCAAACAAAATAAGATTAATAAAGGCATAATGGGTGGGTTATGGGTGTTTGTAATGCCATTATTAACACTTATATAAGCTTATAAACACACAATAATGTTAATAAGCATCTTGTAAGGACTTACAAGGACCTTATTACTTGTTAATTAATGGTTTTTACAAGGACCTTAATATAAAGCGTTACAGAAATATGTCTTAACTCAGAAATATATTGATTTTGGATAAGCATTTCTGCCTTCACTTAACAAGGTAATGAAACTTAGTATTGTATTACAATATGTCTGACTTAAGTGAAATAAGTTACTTATACTTAATAAAATTGAGGTAACAATTTGCATGGACTTTGCTGAGAAGAAAGAAAGTAAAATAAAGGAGTTATAGCAACTTAAATAGAGTCATTTGACAACTTATTAACACTAAAAATTTGATATAAAAATTGAGTTGGTTCAACATAATTAAGCTTGTAGAGGACAAAACAAATCATGTTGGTTGTACTAGACTATTTGAGTAATTTCAGCTATAAGTCTCATGGGAAATACTCAATAATGTCTTAGTTGGAACTACTTAAAAAGATAAATGCAAATAGTTACAACAATTTTTTAAAGTTGATTTGGAACAGTCTTCCCTCCACAATAAGGGAATGTCCCACTTACTCTTCTTTTAAAGGAAATCTGAAAAAAATGGCTCAAATCACATGAAAAGTGTGACCACTAACTGGACTTGAGACGACTTGAACATTACTTTTTATTGCATAGTCAGTGTGTTGTATTGTGTATGTGTTGTCTGCTCTATTTGTATTTTACCTATGTACTTCCTGTCTTTTATACTTGTATTTATTTTTATTTTTTTAGGGACTACGAATGCAAACTAGCAGCTTTGCTATAATCCGGCATATTTACAAAGATGTTTATCGATGTTGTAGAACCTGATAATGTAATAAATTCCCGATAATGGAATAACCCAGATATTGTAATAAAAATCTGCACTTGAGTCCATTGAAAATGTAATAAAACCTGATAATGTAATAACTTCCCGATAATGTAATAAAGTGCATTTCCCAATAATGTAATACACTTTTTACCAATAAAGTATCGACAAGCTGAGGTGTCTCAGACTTCAAGGATTGGACTCTAATTGAATGAATTTATAATTAAATTATTGGTAAAAAGTGTATTACATTATTGGGAAATGCACTTTATTACATTAACGGGAAGTTATTACATTATCAGGTTTTATTACATTTTCAATGGACTCAAGTGCAGATTTTATTACATTATCAGGGTTATTACATTATCGGGAATTTATTACATTATCAGGTTCTACAGATGTTCATTAATAATAATAATAATAATGATAATAATTCATTTTATTTAATAGGGTGCCTTTCAAGGCACTCAAGGTCGCCTTACAACATGGAAAAAACAAAAAAATGAATGTGCACTGTCCCTATCCAAAAATAAAGTATTCATTCATTCATTCATTCATATTTCAAATCCACATATTTATCTATTTTTGACTGGGAAATCACGACACATCAAACCCTGAATTATTTAAAAAGGGACAGTTTCAGTCTGTCACTCGTCCTGTCACAAAGTTCTGGCGTTGCTGTGAGGTGTTGCTGGATTTCTCCATATTCAGTTGCATCTTTAACTCTCTTGGCAGAGTCCCCCTCAAGTGTCAAAGGGTTTGGTGCTTCTGGCAGGATACTGAGCTCTGTACTGAGCCTCCATCTCTTCCACCCAGGCCATGCTCCAGTCCCACGCAGGAACCGGCTCCAGCTCGCCAAACGAGTCGCCTTCTGCACGGAACGGCGGGTACAAGGCGCTGAGCGGCGAGGCGGGCGGAGAGAAGTCTAAACACCAGAAGAAGAAGAGGACGACATGTTGACATGCATTTCAATATCCAGTGGAGGGATTGTAGAACCTGATTATGTAATAACTTCCCGATAATGTAATACAAATCTGCACTTGAGTCCATTGAAAATGTAATAAAACCCGATAATGTAATAACATCCCGATAATGTAATAAAAATCTGCACTTGAGTCCATTGAAAATGTAATAAATTCCCGATAATGTAATAAAAATCTGCACTTGAGTCCATTGAAAATGTAATAAATTCCCGATAATGTAATAACCCCGATAATATAATAAAAATCTGCACTTGAGTCCATTGAAAATGTAATAAAACCTGATAATGTAATAACTTCCCGATAATGTAATAAAAATCTGCACTTGAGTCCACTGAAAATGCAATAAAACCTGATAATGTAATAAATTCCAGATAATGTAATAACCCCGATAATGTAATAAAAATCTGCACTTGAGTCCATTAGAAATGTTATAAAACCTAATAATGTAATAACTTCCCGATAATGTAATAAAGTGCATTTCCCAATAATGTCATACACTTTTCTTTACCAATAATGTAATAAAGTATAACATTAATGTGAGGTCATTACATTATCAGGTTAGCCTTCATTTCGCATATTGTAATAATTTAATAGCAGACCACACATTACTTGGGTTCAAGTGGTGATACTGTGTATATTTATTACATTATCAGGTTTTATTACATTTTCAATGGACTCAAGTGCAGATTTTTATTACATTATCGGGGTTATTACATTATCGGGGTTATTACATTATCGGGAAGTTATTACATTATCAGGTTTTATTACATTTTCAATGGACTCAAGTGCAGATTTTCATTACATTATCAGGTTTTTATTACATTATCGGGAATTTATTACATTATCAGGTTCTACAGGGATTATATTAAAACAGGAACCTTTTTTCTGCCCGTGGAGAAGGTAACAGAATAAATAGATGTTTTGAAAGGAGCTCCGAGGAGGAGCGCCTTTCACGCTGATTCTCTGAGGAAAAAGCAAATTTAGAAGCCTCTTTGAAGCGGCTGTCTGTCACAGGAAATAAAACTATTCTAATGTGTTTGAGGCACCAAAACAGACGCGCAGCCATGTTGTGGATTCTGAAGGTGCTTTCAAAGACCTGAGAAAATGTAGCTGTCCAGGAATAATAATAGCTGATTCTAAAGCTGAGGGCTTTAAGCTATACGGGCTCTGCCAATTCATGTGAGAGTGTGAAAGTGTATATTGCAGAAAAACAAGCCTGTTCCTGCTGCTGCACTCTGTTCACATGATTACCCCACACTGCTTTTATCCTCCGAGCCAGCCATTTATATAAGAATACTTAATCTTAGCGCGGTTCGTTAAAGCTGATGCTTTGTCTTGGTTAATGCAAGCTGAATATTTTCTTAACTGTTCTCATGCTGACATAGTAATTACTGTAAGAATATAAACACACATAATTCACAAACAAAAGGTCCTTCTAGATCTTCTCGTGTCAAGGCCCACTTAACATGTAATCACATGGATGAATGACCTCATTATTGATAGATCTGGTTCGGTTCATCGTTTTTTTTAAAGGCATAGTTTTTGGAAGAACCAGTTTGGAGAACTAGACACTCCAGACAGGAAACATATGAATCAGGGTTCGTACACTTTAGCAGTGGTCAAATTCAAGCATTTTCAAAGACTTTTAAGGTCCATTTTCAAGCTTTTCCAGTATCTTACACCTGTTGTAAACTGCATGTTTTAGATGAGTACTTACATACTAAAAGGGGGAGATTTCACTGAACCATACCAACAGAGATGGTGTTACACTTTTAGGAGGAACGGTCTTCATTTCAGATAGGCTACTCATTATTTTTTACATTGAACATGTGATTATCTATAGTCTATAGATGGATATAGTCAGATTGCAAGAGAAATACAGTAAGAATTTCAAGCATTTACAGGCACTTTATCCAAAATCCAAGCACTTTTTAAACCCTGAAAATACAACATTTAAATTTAAGCATTTTCAAGGATTGTGTCTTTTTTTTGTAATTTTGTGTCTTTTTTAAGTAATTTAGTTTTTTTCCCGTCATTTTGTGTCTTTTTTTTGTCATTTTGTGTCTTTTTTTGGTCAATTTGATACTGCCTCCAGCGGCCCCCAGGTAATTTGAGTTTGAGACCCCTGGTTTAAAGTAAAAGGCACAAGCAATGGTGACTGAATGTGCTTTTGACTCTTGTGTTCTATTTAACAGAAAAGAAAATGTTTCATAAGGCTTCATGAAACATCTGTGTTTCTGCTAGCAAAGGTTAGTTCTTAGTTCAGTTCAGTAAGTAGGAGGAGGTGAGATGACACCTGGATGCAGGCAGAGGCAGAATACATCTCAAGATTATAATTGTTTATGGAAATGAAGATCAGTGAGCATGCATGTCATCTTATACACCACACATATGTAACGCATCTGTTTGTCCCTGCTCGTGGAGACTCCAGTCTGCAGTATAGAGAGATATACAGTCATTGAAAAAATGATTTATTGTTCATTTCAATGCCCGGTACAACTACAGGTACATTTGTTTGGACAAATATAATGATAACAGCAAAAATAGCTGATAAGAGTTTAATTGAAGAGCTGATATATAGTCATTGTCCATGGTTTTCTTGATAATAACCAAATAATTATCAAGAAAACATGGAAAATGTCTAGATATCAGCTCTTAAATTAACCCTTCTAATGCACAACATGGGTAAAAAATGACCTGCATTCATTTCCCATGTTATTTAATGCTGCTGTGTGTTTCTGTGCTCTATCTTGATATATCTTGATATCAACTTATCTTATGATTGAATACTCCAAGTATTCTTTAAATATCTTGTGTTTAATAACAGATCATTATTTCCATTCTGTCTCTCATACTTCATGAAGAAAAAGTGTTTGTATTATTACCATAGACTGTATAAAATAGATTATTACATAGCTAACTACTTGGCTAAGTAGTTTGCTAAGCTAACTACTTAGCCAAGAAGTTAGCTAAGTATTTAGCTTAGCAAGCTACTTAGCTAAATACTTAGCCAAGAAGTTAGCTAAGTATTTAGCTTAGCAAGCTACTTAGCTAAATACTTAGCCAAGAAGTTAGCTAAGTAGTTAGCTTAGCTCTTCAATTAAACTCTTATGAGCTATTTCTGTTGTTATCATTATATTTTTCCAAACAAATGTATGTTCAACAATTTTGCACAGAATGACTTACCTACTTTGGTTAGTTTTAATAATTTCAAGTCTAATCTGAGAAAAGCATGCTACCAGCTATTCTTTGTTGTTGTTTTACTCATTTTTTATGCTTTCAAACTCTCTAAAAGCAGCGAATCTAATGGGTAGCAAGTCAATTCACCTAATGCAGAAGCAGAAAACATATTTCTGGTTAAACTTTATTTTTATTGTTTTATTCTTGTGACCTACTGGATGGATTTACCTCCAAAAAATGATTTAAACCAAATAAAACATTATTTCAAATGGTTATAATTGGCAGGCATACAGGAATGGGGGCATAGTTTTCAGGGGTTATGAGTCTAAAAGGCTGGAATAGATATTGTACATGTTTCAGCTAATAAATAAAACTGTTTCCTGCTTTACTTAGTTCAGTGAGTAAGAAGTGAGATGGCACCTGGATGCAGGAGAAAGATGGAATAAATGTAAATATTAGAATTGTTTATGAAAATAAAGCGCAGTGATGCATGCATGTATGTGATCTTATACACTTATACACATATGTAATGCATATGTTTTCCCTGCTCGTGTAGACTCCAGTCTGCAGTGACTTCATACACTTCACTGATGAAACAGTCTTTATCAAAGTGTTTGTGGCCAACTCCCTCATTCTCATTCAGCTAAGCTCTCTCTCTCTGTTCTCTCCTTCTCTTTCTGTGAAGTACTGCAGTATATTTCAACATTATTACATTAAAGAGGCCTCAAACATCTGTTATTGTTTAAAAAAAGAAGAAGAATAAAAGATGAAGGAGCATTCTCAAAGATATAGGCCTGTCTTTATTTAACAAAAGCTACTTATTTTTCATTTACATGATTTGCAGCTGTGACTTACAATGGAAAATTTAGACCACTTTGAAGAAAATAGCGTGATATACAGTCATTGAAAACATTATTTATTGTTCATTTTAATGCCCGGTACAACTAAAGGTACATTTGTTTGGACAAATATAATGATAACGGCAAAAATAGCTCCAAAGAGTTTAATTTAAGAGCTGATATCTAGACATTATGGTTTTCTTGATAATAACCAAAATAAAACCAAGAAAAACAAGAAAACAAGAAAAACATGGAAAATGGCTTGATATCAGCTCTTAAATTAACCCTCTAATGCACAACATGGATCAAAAATGACCCGCATTCATTTCCCATGTTATTTAATGCTGCTGTGTGTTTCTGTGCTCTATCTTGATATCTTGATATATCTAGATATCAACTTATTTTATGATTGAATACTCCAAGTATTCTTTATATATCTTGTTTTTGATAACAACAGATCATTATTTCCATTCTGTCTCTCATACTTTATGAAGAAAAAACGTTTTTGTATTATTACATAACTAACTACTTGGCTAAGTAGCATGCTAAGCTAACTACTTAGCCAAGAAGTTAGCTAAGTATTTAGCTTAGCAAGCTACTTAGCTAAATACTTAGCCAAGAAGTTTGCTAAGTAGTTAGCTTAGCAAGCTACCTAGCTAAAAAATGGATATGGGTCATTGTTGACCCATGTTGTGCATTAGAAGAGTAGTGACACAAAAAGGGGTTTTATTCAAAAATCAATGAAGGGAAACATAAAAATTAGGATGTATGATGATCAAAAACAAACTAATTAAGGAAAATCTGGAATACTGAATGATGAAAATAATTAATTGCACAAATATAGGACATAAACACTCTATCGGGTCACTTTAGACCATGTTGTGCATCAAAGGGTTAAACTCTTATCAGCTATTTTTGTTGTCATCATTATATGTGTCCAAACAAATGTACCTTTAGTTGTACCAGGCATTAAAATGAACAAGAAATTAGAGAAAACAAAGGTGGTCTGATAATTTTTTTTCCATGACTGCATATTGCATATCACTATTCAGCCTAAAACTACAGAGATATGCTTTTTCGTCCATATTGCTGAGCCCTAATTTGATGAATATAAGTCTCCAAGTTTTGAAGATGAAAAATGAGCACAGCTCTGGGTCAGCTAGTTACCATTATTGGGTAAAGAGTTTGTATTAGTTTAATCTGATCTCAGCTGATAATTTGGACCTGAATTATCTAAGTGTACCATCAGCCACTGTGAGACTGAGACATTATTAGCTGCGCAGAAAACACTTAGGTTTTTTTTTTTAACATTTCACTGCTCTATGTGTGAAAAATAGCCGAAGGAGAAAAACAGCCAAAAGTGAGAGTTTGTTAAATGGAATGAGTCTGAATGGTGCAGATGGAGCAGAGTGAGTGATGAGGTTACAGGGGTGAAGGATGACTCATCTGGAGGTCCAATCTGCTGAAAGGTCCTAAGTAATTGCCTGGTGACAACTTAGATATTACACTTAATGTCCTTTTGTCTTAAAGCATGGGTCTCGCGGGCCAGTTGTGGCCCTTGTGACGATATTTTGTGGCCCCCACCTTGATATGAAAGTTTAATGTGAGTTTTATATGAATGACACTTTACCGTGTTGTGTGTGGAAGGTCCCTTTAATTACTTCTTTTGGTTATTTTGTGTCTTTTTTTGGTAATTTTGTGGGGGTTTTTTTTAAATAATTGTGTGTCTTTTTTAATAATATTGTGTCTTTTTTGGTCAATCTGTGTCTTTTTTGTCATTTTGTTTCTTTTTAAAGTAATTTTTTATTGTTTTTTCAGTCATTTTGTGTTTTTTTTTTAATAATTGTGTGTCTTTCTTAATAATTTTCTGTCTTCTTTTAATAAGTTAGTTTTTTGGTAATTCTGTGTCTTTTTTGGTAATTTTGTGTCTTTTTTAATAATTTTGTGTCTTCTTTTAATAATTTTGTTTCTTTTTAGTAATTTTGTGTCTTTTTTTTGTCATTTTGTGTCTTTTTTAAAAAGTAATTTTGTGTCTTTTCTGGTCATTTTGTGTCTTTTTTAAGTAATTCATTTTTTTTTTTTTGTCATTTTGTGTCTTTTTTTGCTCATTTTGATACTGCCTCCAGCAGCCCCCAGGTAATTTGAGTGTGAGACCCCTGATTTAGAGCAACAAACACATGCACAACCATTGACAGACAAACCTACTCAGACATGTCTGTTAGAGGGCGGTTATAACCTCCAGAAAGAATGTTAAACATCAAAATAAAAACAGTCAAAACTAACTTGTATCATGAGTTTCTTGGTTCTGTGTGACAGACAGGGCTGCTTGTTACCAGTAGGAATCTCTTGCTCTCTGGATATTTATGGGCCGAGGTCGCCCTCTAGTGGAGAAATGCAGTAAACAGACCAGGACCCTCTGCATGAGGAGGATCTAGACCAGACCTGGGCATTAGGAGGCCCAGGTCTGGGGGCATTGGCTGTCCCTGTCCAGCCCAAATCAATATAACCGCAGTGCTTTTATTTTGAAGGCGATTTACGTATGTGCATGCATGCATACACAAAGAAATGTGTTCCACAAAAACACTGTTACCATGTCAAAAACACTTATTGCTTTCTGCATAGAGTTAATAAGTTGCAGATTTACTGCATGACATACATGCTCGATATTGTTTCTGTGGTCTGAATGTATGTTGTGTTTAAAATAAATGGAAAAGTGAGATAATGATTGGAGTTTTTTTCTACCAGTTCCGACCAGAGCAGGAACATCCCTCTCCACCTTTAAAAAAGACCCCGCTCTTCAGAGAGGACCTTCTTTCCGAGCACCACACGACAATTCTACTCCTTAAAGAATCCTCACTAGCTTAATCCTCACACCGCAACGTCATTTTTACATCTACTTTTGGTCAATGTGTGTCTTTTTTACATCTATTTTGGTTCATTTGTGTCTATTTCGATAATTTTGTGTCCTTTTTTGTTCATTTTTACATCTATTTTTGGTCAATGTGTGTCTTTTTTACATCTATTTTGGATAATTTGTGTGTATTTCGATAATTTTGTGTCCTTTTTGGTCATTTTTACATCTATTTTTGGTCAATTTGTGTCTTTTTTACATCTATTTTGGTTCATTTGTGTCTATTTCGATAATTTTTTGTCCTTTTTTGGTCATTTTTACATCTACTTTTGGTCAATGTGTGTCTTTTTTACATCTATTTTGGTTCATTTGTGTCTATTTTGAAAATTTTGTGTTATTTTTTTGGTCAAGATATCAGCTCTTAAATTAAGAGCTATTAATTAAGACATATTTTTGTTGTTATCATTATATTTGTCCAAACAAATCTACCTTTAGTTGTACCAAATGAAGAAGAAAGCAAGGAGAAAACAAGGCTGGTCTAATAAATCATTTTTTCCATGACTGTGCACAAATAGTTTTCAGGGGTCATGAGTCTAAAAGGCTGGAAACTAACGACTTATTGAAGACGTTTAGATATTCTACATGTTTCAGCCAATAAATAAAAGTGTTTCCTGCTCTGCTTACCTGACACAGAGGTTGCACTCATGGTCTCCGCCGCTGCAGCCAGGAATCGGGCGAAGTTGGCGCTGTCGGTGGTGTAACAGCTGTCCACGGAGCTGATTAAACTGGTGCGGGCGCTGGCCATGTTGCTGTCCATCACAGAGCTCCACGTGTTCCACAGAGAGCTGTCCCACTCGCTGTAGCAGGAGGACGGCGTGCTCTGGAGGCGGGCGCGTCTCAGGCCGATGGGCGGGGCCTCGGACTCGTCGGTGGCGGGGTCCTCCTCCAGCTGGGTGGAGCGGACCGGCCCACACAGGAAGCCCAGGGTGGGGGAGAAGGGGTGGGGGGGCATGGAGGGGTGCTGCTGAGGCAGGACGCTGCAGACAGAGAGGGACGCCATGCTCAGGGGCCAGATTAACAAAGCTTTCTGAAGAAAAAAAGGCTTCTTCAGTGCAACTTTGCTAAGAAGATTTAGTATTAACCCTTTATCAGGCAAAGAACTATATTTGGTAACTTCAGGTAATATTTCGAGAAAAAAGTTGCAAATTTACTAGATTAAAGTGGCAAATCTACAAGAAAAAAAGTCCCAGATTTAAGAGATTTAATGTAGCAAATCTGCGTGAAAAAAAGTTGCAGATTTACAAGAAAAAAGTGTGAAAAAGCAACTTTTTTCTCCCAGATTCACCACTTTAAATCTCATAAATCTACGCATTTTTTCTCGTAGATTTGCCACTTTAATCTCGTAAACTTTTTTCTCAAAAAATTATTGGCAGTATGTAATATCCTTCAATATTCTCTAGGGTTGAAATTTGGAATTTGCAAGTATTTAAATGAGTGTCCTATTAAGGGTTTAAGTGGTGAATCTGGGAGAAAAAAGTTGCTTTTTCCCCACTTTTTTCCTCGTAAATCTGCGACTTTTTTCGCACAGATTTGTCACTTTAAATCTCTTAAATCTGCAACTTTTTTTCTTGTAGATTTGCCACTTTAAATCTCTTAAATCTGTGACTTTTATTCTTGTAGATTTGCCACTTTAATCTAGTAAATTTGCTGCTATAAACTAAACTGACAGGGAAAGAACAATCTGTTATATTAATGAGAACATCTGCTATTACAACTGAGTGAAGTCAGCTGTACTAAGCACCAGTCTCTCCTGTCTCTCTACCTGCATCTCTCAGGTTTGGGGCTGAGCTCCAGGTACTGAGTAGCTTCCTCTGCTGTCAGTGTGCCTCCATGTTCTTCCTCCATGGACATGGAGTATGACTTGGTGGACTGGTGGCTGTATGAAGGGAAGCTGTTGGTGGTGGAGGTGGGTCCTCGTGGTCCACAGAGTCCTGATGCAGCACTCACTGACTGCAGGGAGCCCAGGTCCCCCGTCAGCTTTGTGGAGCGACTGGAGCTGAGAAAAATCCAAGACAAAGGTTTGTTTCTGTATCAGTATCCTCTGAAATGATGACAGTCATTATTGCTAACATGCAACATGTTCAAAATATACTTATTGGCTTAGGGTTCATTCCTATTTGTCCAGGGTCCTATGTTTCTGAGATTTACATGGCACACAGTGGAAACTTGACAAAGGGTCCTGAAAAAATGCTCCCCACCTCCATATTCACTTAACGCATTTAAGGTGGGAAAGCATTACCGCATTTCTACCATTAAAACCAGGGGCGCTGTTGCGTTATGCTACCATTAAAGCCGGGAAAGCAGATACGTGGTTTTGTAGTATTTGTAGTTTTTTCCACCTATTTTTGGTCTCTTGGCCAATGAAATGCATCAGAATACATGTGGGAGTGTCACAATGCATCATGGGACTTTTCCAGAACTGAAATCATGGCGGAAGACGACTATAGCTGAGGGAGCTCAGAAGTAAGTGTTTGTATAAGTGTGTGTGTGTGTGTGTGTGTGTGTGTGTGTGTGTGTGTCTTACCCTTCCTCTGAGCTGAGGCTGTGTGTGTCCATGGTGTGGTCGTAGGGTCTTGGTGGTGGTGGAGGCAGCATGTCCAAGAAGTGTAGCGATGCGGAGTAATGCAGCAGCCGAGGACAGACGCTAACTTTATCACACTCTGGATGTCCACCTGGGGAAAGCATCGGACATAATGTAGTAATAATACATACTAATACACCTTCACTCTTGATCTACACAGATGACTACGATAAGTATCTCACTGACCATTTGTGCGACCTAAAAGCACTTTCGTCCTAATGGACTCAAACTGAACCCACAGCACTTACTGTTGCTATGTTTCTTGACTTCATCTCTGCTTGTGTTGTATTAACTCTCATTGTAGGTCGCTTTAGATAAAAACGTCTGGGTGATTCTCATGAATAATAATAATAATAATAATAATAATAATAATAATAATAATAATAATAATAATAATAATAATAATAATGCATTTTATTTATAGGCACCTTTCAGGACTCTCAAGGTCACCTTACAATAAACAATTAAAAACAAAACAATAATAATAAAACAGCAATGGCAGTAATAATAAACAACACTAAAACAGTACAGAGAAAAATTGTAAATTAAAAATTATGAAGATATTAGGGGTAGGCTAGTCTAACCTATGTCTGTGAAGATTATAGGGACATACTTTATTAAACTCACTTTAATATGAATGAACAATATAGGATGTATGAGGCAGAATTCATTGTGTTAATAATATTTTCTATATTTTTAAACATGTTTTTGATTCACAAATTCATTACCATAATGCGTCCAGATAAAAATGTCATGGTTTCCCCACACTAATACACAATAAATATTTAATAAACTTTATAAAAATTCAGAACAAAATCTGAATGAAAATTGATGAGAAAAAATAGTTAAATGTTACAGTAATGATAGAATCATTTGCATTAAAATATGTACATATTTTAATAAAATTAATAAAACATTTTGGTGATACCAGCTACCCTTGGGCAAGAAAAAAACCCCAAAAAAACTTTTGTTGTTATTTTTATTTAAAAATGTGTTACGGTAATAGATTTTGTTGCTCACAGTATCTAAACATGTCAGAAAATACCTTAATTAAAAAAAAATAGATTATAAATTCTATTAAACAGTGACTTTAGATTGTATATGTTATAAAGGGTCAAAGAAAATATGTATTCAAGCTCTCTATTTTTGCTATGAGCTGCACCATGTTCATGAGAATCACCCGTCTGATAAATTACATTGTAGATTTGTAGAATTGTAGTTCAGAGCTGGTGAATGGACTACAGAGATAATGGACTCAATCATACCGTGGCGTCCTGATGGGACGTGACTGAGTCTCTGTTTGTAGACACTGGAGGGACACGCCTGGTTCCTAGTCGGCACTATGGGGACGCTGTTCACTGCATGGAGCTCTGGGAGGAGACAGAGATGTTAATCAGGACACAATACTTATTATTCTATGATAATACACTGTAACATAAACTACCCAGGGTTGTATTACCACATTCACATCATTTTCCTACACACTGAAGTAACATATCAGAAGCTGAGGGAACATGGTGCATTTTGTAAAATTTTGTACATTTATAAGTACCTTACATACCATTTCTCACAGTCGGGAGATACTGAATTATAAAATCTTTGTTGTTATGCTACTGTGTCATTTTTAATTGCTGTGGTCATGGTTTCCACTAGAACATGGAGCGGCCAGCCAGTGTGGACAAATAGCTAGCTAGGGGGATGAATCATGTAAATCAGGGGTCTCAAACTCGCGGGCCAATTGTGGCCCTCGTGACGATATTTTGTGGCCCCCACCTTTGTCTGAAAGTTTAATGTGAGTTTTATATGAATGGCACTTTACCGTGTTGGGTGGGGAAGGTCCCTTTAATTACTGTTTTGGTAATATTGTGTCTTTTTTAAATAATGTTGTGTCTTTTTTTAATAATTGTGTGTCTTTTTTGGTAATTCTGTGTCTTTTTTTTTGTCATTTTGTTTCTTTTTTAAGTAATTTTGTGTCTTTTTTAGTATGTCTGTGTCTTTTTGTGTAATTTTGTGTCTTTTTTTGGTAATTCTGTGTCTTTTTTTGGTCATTTTGTGTCTTTTTTAAGTAACTTAGTTTTTTTCTGTCATTTTGTGTCTTTTTTTAGTCATTTTGTGTCTTTTTTTTGGTCATTTTGATACTGCCTCCAGCGACCCTCAGGTAATTTGAGTTTGAGACCCCTGGTGTAAATATACTTTCAGTAGCTTGAAATGTGACGTCAGCACAATACTAGACTCTTAGAGTCTAGGTCATTAATGTGAAACCGTGTGGTGTGATGATCCAAACAAAGAAGGGGTCTCTTCACCTTGCTTGCTGTGGTTTTTTTCCCATGACTCCCTCAGGACTCCCATCCTGGGCTGGGGCCGTATGGCCTGTTTCCATGGCAACGCCTCGCGGCTGCTGAGGGGGGAGCTCTTCCCGACCGACTGGGGGAAGATCTGGATGGTCTCCGCTCCTTGCTGATGGGGCGGACCATGAGGCATCTTGGGGCAGCGACCGGGACTGTTGAAGGTCTTGAGTCCGCTTCCCATCAGGTCCACGTAGAACGTACCGTAAACACCACAGCTGTCCGTCACAATGGGCACCGCTGAGTCCACACAGCTGGACTCCTTCCAGGAGATCGGGAGGCCTGATGATACACAGAAGAATATGGAGCATATTTATTAGAAACTACAAAATATTGTAGGAGATAAATTGACACATGACTTTATTAGGGTTTATTTAATCCTAACCCTCTGGAGTCTCCAAAAGCTCCAAATCCAGATCACTTCCATTAATCAAATGTCTACCATGTGACTGATCAAATGCAGCAAGGCAGGTTTTTATTATGCACAGCATTGCAAAAATTTTATAATTACACCTCTGCTTTTATGCAAAATCGGTATTTTCAACAAAAACTGAGCAAAATATATTGTCAAATTGCACTAAGAATCTATAAAGTTAACCCTGTGGAGTCTCCAAAAGCTCCAAATAATCCAGACTTGTTGACTCCATCCAGACTAGAAAACAAAGCAGCGTGGAGCCCTACTGTAAATTTACCTCTAAAGTTCTGGCTGTAAACTCCATGAGGCCAGTTTCAGTTTGATGATGATATACCAAGTAAAACTGGAGACAAGCTCAAATAGATTTAGTATAAAATGATAGAACTGGATGGAACCCTCTTATATGTTAGATTTGACACCTTTGTTCACATTTGCAACATTTAAAATTCTTTATTGAGCATGGTAGTGTTTTGAAAGTAAAAAAAAGATTCAAAATCACATTTTATGTTGGACTAAAGGACCAAAAAAAGACACAAAATGACCAAAAAAAGACACAAAATGACTAAAAAAGACACAAAATGACTAAAAAAAGACACACAAAAAAGACAAAATGACACAAAATGACCAAAAAAAGAGACAAAATGACTAAAAAATGAACTAAAAAGAGACAAAATGACTAAAAAAAGATACAAAATGACAATGACAACTAAAAAAGACACAACAACAGACACAAATGACCAAAAAAGACACAAATCACTTAGAAAGACACGACAAGACATGAAAAGGATTCAAAAATGGACAAATAGCCCAAGACTCCATAGAGTTAAGTACAGTTCATTTGGGGAAAAACAATAAATAAGTGGATAAATGGATTGAGAGGTGTCTCAGGGCTTTTGATGATGTCATCCTGCATCATCAGCTCCACATGGAGCAGGTGGAGAAACTGTGCTTTATGGATTTATTTATCTTCTCTGGTATCACACAGAGATCAACAAGAAATAATTAGTTATGAGTATAATGAGTCGAGTAGGGCTGTACCGAATGTTTACAGTGTAAATAATTCCTGTGGCAATAACACAGGAGTGTCTCATTGTTGAATAAAGTAGGATAAACCTTTTTATACCACCTACAGTCATGGAAAAAAATATTCTACCACCCTTGTTTATTCCTAGCTTTCTTGTTCATTTAATGCCTGGTACAACTAAAGGTACATTTGTTTGGACAAATATAACGATAACAACAAAAATAGCTGATAAGAGTTTAATTTAAGAGCTGATATCTAGACATTTTCCACATTTTCCTTGATAATAACCAAAATCATTATCAAGAAAACTCTTATCAGCTCTTAAATTAAACTCTTATCAGCTATTTTTCTTGTTATCGTTATATTTGTCCAAACAAATGTACCTTTAGTTGTACCA
>NC_081531.1:4832593-4952593 GCF_030273125.1 Centropristis striata | reverse complement strand
AAAAATTATCAGACCACCCTTGTTTTCTTCAATTTCTTGTTCATTTTAATGTCTGGTACAACTAAAGGTACATTTGTGTAATGATAACAACAAAAATAGCTGATAAGAGTTTAATTTGAGAGCTGATATCTAGACATTTAACATGGTTTTCTTGATGATTTTGGTTATTATCAAGAAAACCATGTTAAATGTCTAGATATCAGCTCTTAAATTAAACTCTTATCAGCTATTTTTGTTGTTATATTATATTTGTCCAAACAAATGTACCTTTAGTTGTACCAGGCATTAAAATGAACAAGAAATTTGAGAAAACAAGGGTGGTCTGATAATTTTTTCCATAACTGTATAACATAGGTCTCGTTTTTAGTATGTGAAAATGTTCCATACTATACTCTTAAATCAGACCGTTCCTCACCTGTCTCAGGGACTCTGAAGTGCCGGGTGTTGCTCTCCCTCCCGTACAAGTTGCTGCCGTAGGGGCGGACTTTAAACTCATACTTGTAGCCTCTCTTCAAGGGCCCCACCTGAGCTTGGAAGCTGGGCAGAGTCACCTTCTTTGCGGCCCAGTCGGAGCTGGCAGGCAGCAGAGAGCGGTAGAGAACCTCGAAGCCGTCGAGGTAGTGAGGCTGTGCTGGGAGGGACTGGAGCTGCTCACAGGGAAAACACAACATGACTAAAAAAAGACACAAAATGACTTAAAAAAGACACAAAATGACAAAAAAAAGACACAAAAAGACAAAAAAAGACACAAAATGACCAAAAAAGGACACAAAATTACTAAAAAAGACACAAAATGACCAAAAAAAAGACACAAAATGACCAAAAAAAAGACACAAAATGACCCAAAAAAGACACAAACTGACTAAAACAAGACACAAAATGACCAAAAAAAAGACACAAAATGACCAAAAAAAGACACAAAATGACCAAAAAAAGACACAAAATGACCAAAAAAAGACACAAACTGACTAAAACAAGACACAAAATGACCAAAAAAAGACACAAAATGACCAAAAAAAGACACAAAATGACCAAAAAAAGACACAAACTGACTAAAAAAAGACACAAAATGTTCGACTGTTTCACTTGTTTTAAGTGTTTTGGTTCTTAATTATCTCAATAAGCTATTATAGCTTCTTACTGAGATTTTATGACCTAAATACATGCTTGAAACTAGAATATCAAAAGTTACAAAGCTGTTTCATCAACACTTACAAGACTTACAAGACACAAAATGACGCAAAAAAGACACAAAATGATCAAAAAAAGACACAAAATGACTAAAACAAGACACAAAATGACCAAAAAAAAGACACAAAATGACCAAAAAAAGACACAAAATGACCAAAAAAAGACACAAAATGACCAAAAAAAGACACAAACTGACTAAAACAAGACACAAAATGACCAAAAAAAGACACAAAATGACCAAAAAAAGACACAAAATGACCAAAAAAAGACACAAACTGACTAAAAAAAGACACAAAATGTTCGACTGTTTCACTTGTTTTAAGTGTTTTGGTTCTTAATTATCTCAATAAGCTATTATAGCTTCTTACTGAGATTTTATGACCTAAATACATGCTTGAAACTAGAATATCAAAAGTTACAAAGCTGTTTCATCAACACTTACAAGACTTACAAGACACAAAATGACGCAAAAAAGACACAAAATGATCAAAAAAAGACACAAAATGACTAAAAAAAGACAAAATTACCCCAAAAAAGACACAAAATGACTAAAAAAAGACACAAAATGTTCAACTGTTTCACTTGTTTTAAGTGTTTTGGTCCTTAATTATCTCAATCAGATATTACAGCTTGTTACTGAGATATTATGACCTACACTGGAGCTGCTCACAGACAAAACACAACATGGATCATACACCTGTAATATTCATGCTTTTAATCTGAAACTCTCTCTGAAATAGCTGGTACATACCGTCCATTGTACTTGTGATATGTCAGAACCAGGAGCCGTGATGGTGACGTTTTCCAGAGCGACTCTCAGGGCTGACAGTTCTTTATGGAGGTCTCTCTGTGTGGCGCTGGTCGCCTCTGGAAACACAGTATTAATGGTTTATTACCACACAGGAGAGGCTAAAATACATTCTGCAGCAAAACATTGTTTCAACGCCATCTACTGGTAATACTGTATACTGACAAAAATCCAAACTAAACCTTTAAAACTGAGATATTAACCAGAAACAGATGATATTCTGAACCAAAAGCTGCATGATCCTTGAAGAGTTAGGTGAACATGCAGCAGACAAATGAGAGTCAAAATCTAACTTCCTATATATGGACTAAAAAAAAGCTCAGCACTTACAGTCTCTGCAGGTTTCAAAAAGTCAAATCTAAGACTTTTGAATACTTTTTTGAGACCATAATGAATACAATTTAAGACCCATTTCACATCCATACTGGCAAATCAAAATACAAAAGACAAGAAGGAAAATCGGAGGCCCGGAATTACCTGCAAAGTATCTGAATTTATTCACAGCCACAAATCGTTCAACTTGCACTTACCTATCTTATACCAGAATTTTTCTTCTATAAAGTTTTTCTATGCTGCTATGCTAGCCTGTAACACACAGCACACAAGCTGGTTGTGCTCAATAAATTCTGACGGGGCTGCACAGGTACTTCCTGTCCTCAAAAATCAGTTTATGCATTATGATTTTTTTTTAAAAAGTAGTGTTAATAAATTAAAAAGACCTTTCAAATTTGTATTTAAGACATTTATGAGATTTTAAGAGCATTTTAGACATTTCAAGACCTTCAAATTATTGGATTTGGATTTTTTAAGTCCCTGTAGATACCCAGCTATAAGGCGTAAGGCAGACTGTTTGTGATGAGATAAACATGAGCAGTTTTTCAGACCTCATCTTACCATCAACGAGCAGCTGTGCGCTGGCAGTGACCACACCTGCATCATTACTAGCAGTGCAGGTGTACCTGCCAGCATCCTGGTCTGTCACATAGTGGATCTGGAGAGTCTGGTCCGGGTTTACAAGATACCTATAAACACAATCAGTTAGTTATTCTGAGATCTTTTTACACTAACTGAAATGTTGAATAGCATATATAGTCATGGAAACAATTATTAGACCACTTTTTTTCTTCAGTTTCTTGTTCATTTTAAAGCTTGGTACAATTAAAGGTACATTTGTTTGGACAAAATCACTTTCAGAAATATATGGAATATAAATAACCCCCTTTGTCATATTGTATGCATGTTTATGTATATGTTTGGACGAGTTGATGGTCATTTTGTTGTCCTAGTACTTGTTACTCTGTTCAATGACAATAAAGTTGAATTTCATCTCATCTCATAAATATATATTTATATAATATTATTTGATAAGCATCAAATCTGTTCTGACAAAATCATTATCAATAAAACCATGTTAAATGTCTAGATATCAGCTCTTAAATTAAACTCTTATCACCTATTTTTGTTGCTATCATTATATTTGTCCAAACAAATGTACCTTTAGTTGTACCAGGCATTAAAATGAACAAGAAACTGAAGAAAACAAGGATGGTCTAATATTTTTCCATTCATTTGCAGGAATGTCAGGAAAGAAAGAAGCCCTAAATAAGCAGACTTAGTGTCAAACCAGAAATTAAACCAGTCTTCATTTTTCATTTCATTTTTTAAAACTATGATAACTAATAACTCTGCCTTTCACTGTAACTGTTTTTAATGTTCTTGCATGTGTTTTGTCTGTGCTGTTTTGTGTTTTCTCTGAACTCTCGACATCATTGTAAATGAGGGGTTGCCCTCAATGATTCCTCAAGAAAAATAAATAAAGGATAAATGAAAATTTGAATTTCTGACAGGAAAAAGAAATTAGCCAGGATTAACAACTATTTACTGTTTTCTGCATGTTACTGGTTAATAAATGCATATATATATTATATAAATCAGCATTGATCAGGTGTGTATTTGTGTGTGTTGCCATAATAAAGTACCTGCCGTTGGGCAGTGGGCCCTGCTCTCTGCTCCACACCACAGACAGTGGGGGGTCTCCTTTAGCCTGGCAGTAGAACTGGGCCGACTCCCCCACTCTAACAGACACGTTTCCTGGCTTCAGCACCAACACAGGCTTGGCTGCAGGGGAAGACAAGAGGAACTCAGTGCTGCACTGTACTGTACTGTGATATACAGTAATCTGCATTCAGAACATGGAGCTGAATTCAAACAGTTAAAGCAGTAAGAAGTAGTTGAGATTATTCTCTCACCCAGCACAGAGAGACGAGCCGCCCTGCTCTCTCTTTTTCCTGCGATGTTGCTGGCCACACACACATAAGCTCCAGAGTGATACTTCTGTGCAGGAGCGATGATGAGTTTCCCACTCAGGTCCTAAAGCAGACAGGAGGATCAGAAACACACTTCACATGTCATGTGTCTATACTGCCTTACAAAGTCTAACTGCTATGTAATACTTCTAAATCTAAAGTTTTTTTATTATCTTGGTAAGAAACCAATAATTGTCAGGTCACTGCTCGGGCCAGTTCATTAAATTTATCTTGTTTTAAGAGTTAATTTCTTATTTTAAGCGTTCAACATGCTTATTTCTAGATTTAATAATCTTAATTTAATAAATCTTGTCAAGGTAAATTATCTGTCCATGCAGCAAGATCATTTCCCTCAGATTTAGAGTTTTTATCTTGTTTTTAGACACACCTTTTTTGTAGTGTGTGAATAGGATTATAACTGATTATAGTGCTTTAAACAATGTGCATGGTTACTTCTTGCTGCTATCTTTACATTAATCTGGTATATTCAGTTCAGACTGGTGCAGTGTTGTAATTGTTACAAGGTTCAATCTATTAACATCTTAATTTAAAGTGGTCGGGTTCATTCAGACACAGATCAGCATGTAAAGCATCCATCACATCATCCTGAGGCTTACGGTGTAGTCGTGGTCCGTGTTGGTGATGGGCAGACCGTTCCTCTTCCAGACCACGTTGGGTTCAGGGTGTCCCACCGGGGGGCCACAGCTCAGCACGGCCACCTCCCCCTCAGCCACCTCCACGTCACTGGGCTGCACACTGAACTCCTCCTGCAACACTGTAACCATGGAGACCAGGTCAGTGCACACAAACACACACACCTCACATGGATGAGAGTCATGAACACAACACTGCAAACATTACAAATCTGTACTTTGTCATCTCCCTTCAATATGAAGGCTCTTTGTAATAAATTCATATTTAAGGAGAAAATGGCTCCAGATACACACGCTTCCCTCACACACACACACACACACACACACACACACACACACACACACACACACACACACATTTTGAGGTTAAAGGTCATAGGTTGCTGTATAAATAAATACTTGAAAAGGAATGCTTGTTGTAGGTGTGCTCCTTATATATTGTATAGTATTATAACATTACTAGTATTAATTGTTTGAAATCTCTGAAGAATCTCATCATAGTGTACACACACCGGCAGTAGCCCCCGTGGCCCTTTCAGAATTTCCCCAGAGGAAATTTTCTAGTTTGTATTGCAATACTCAAGTGTCAGGATAAAATCAATCGTTGGGGCCGATACGCTGATTCACACCTCTATTGAATAGGCCAACAAACACCTCAGGTTTATTTTTCCTTAATTCTTGCTTTAATAAGTGAGGAAAAAACCGACAGACACACAGTCTGTATTTTTACAGGCCACATCACCTGCATCTATTTAAGTGAAATCCTGAATCCCTTTTGGAGGAGAGAGTCACACACACACACACACACATGCAGGAGGCTGATGAAGATGTTTGTGGTGACAGAGGCAGGGGGGGTACGGGGGTCCAGTGTCAATGTTTGCCCAACAGGAGGGTCAAACAGTGGTGCTAATTGACCTCGGGGCCTCACTGTTTACTGATCTGGACCCCAGTGAGTCAGGGGACATGCAGCAGCTGCTGGTCTCGACTCTTTACAGGACTCTGATGGATGATAACACAATGTAGCAAGTCCTTTGACCAGGACTCAGACAGAGCTACTAAACTTTCTGATGTTGATAGTATATAAAGGAAAGACACTGCAGGTTCTTTCATGCACTGGTCAATTTTGAGATTTTGGGTTATTTTCTTCCTTAACATGTCTTCTTTCAGATTCAGATCTAAAGAATACATCCAAATTACATGGCCTATTTGCATCCGTAGATTTCTTCTTAATTCAACCAAAGTTAGTATTAGATAATGCCTCATTTTTCCCCGATGGCTAACAGGCTTGAATGGCTGTTTTACTACCTGCCTCTGATACTGCACACCTACAACAAGCATTCCTTTTCAAGTATTTATTGATACAGCAACCTATGCCCTTTAACCTCAAAATATGTGTGTGTGTGTGTGTGTGTGTGTGTGTGTGTGTGTGTGTGTGTGTGTGTGTGTGTGACTCTCTCCTCCAAAAGGGATTCAGGATTTCACTTAAATAGATGCAGGTGATGTGGCCTGTAAAAATACAGACTGTGTGTCTGTCGGTTTTTTCCTCACTTATTAAAGCAAGAATTAAGGAAAAATAAACCTGAGGTGTTTGTTGGCCTATTCAATAGAGGTGTGAATCAGCGTATCGGCCCCAACGATTGATTTTATCCTGACACTTGAGTATTGCAATACAAACTAGAAAATTTCCTCTGGGGAAATTCTGAAAGGGCCACGGGGGCTACTGCCGGTGTGTGTACACTATGATGAGATTCTTCAGAGATTTCAAACAATTAATACTAGTAATGTTATAATACTATACAATATACAAGGAGCACACCTACAACAAGCATTCCTTTTCAAGTATTTATTTATACAGCAACCTATGACCTTTAACCTCAAAATGTGTGTGTGTGTGTGTGTGTGTGTGTGAAGCATGTGTATCTGGAGGAGTGTGCGCGTTTACGCGCGCATATGTGTGTGTGCGCTAGTATCTGTAACTGTAATCACATCAAAGGATCAAAGGCATTGGGGTCGACCAATCAGAGCAGAGCAATCAACAGAATTAACTGCAGCTGTCCAATGTTCCGGAACAGTGACAGCAGCCAGAGGTGGACAGACTGGAATTTCTGGCCTCGAACAGAAAGCATTTTTGGCAAAACCATAATACCTATCATTGATCCGATTTCACTTTGAGCATCCTGGGTTCTTCCTGAACAGCTACATATGTTTTTTGTGAAGAAAAATGAAGAAATAGCTTTGGAAGAGCGATCTCAAAAACTGTTGAATATGCTTTTCTACAGAAATCTTCCTGCGTTTATAATATGGGAGTCAATGAGGCTGTTGGTGCGTGTTGGTGGCGTATCTGTGCGTCCTACGCCCAAACTATAACTCTGACAGCTTTACCAGAGGATTGTGAGTATGTCCATGTATGGACGACAACAACTGCAGCATTTTATCAAACCTTCACAAACAACAAGCTTCACTACTCTCAATTTTTTTTGGGATGAATCGTAAAAAAAGCAGAACTTTGCAGCATTATTTTGACAACTTCCAGACACGACATCCTGACACACATGAGACTAATCAGAGATAACTTTGCTCAAAGTTGATATCTAAGTCTCCGACAGCAGTAGGATGTCTCAGTCTCACCTGCTATGTAGAGCGATGCGTTGCGGCTGGTGGCCCTGCCTGCGCTGCTCCTGGCTACGCAGGTGTAGGTGCCTTCATGGGACTGACCTCGCCTGCTGCCCACATGCAGGAAGAACAGACTCCCCTCCGGCAGCAGCAGGGGCTGCAGCTCTCCTCCTCCCAGCGTGGCGTCCAGAGGCTGGCCGTTCCTCAGCCACTCGATGGACGGCTTGGGGCTGCCGTCCGCCCGGCAGGACAGCGTGGCGGGGTTCCCAGCCTTCACCACCACGTCAGCAGGGTGGTGGACGATGCGGGGCGCCGTCTCCTGAGCATGAACCCTGGAGCCTGAGGACGAGACAGAGCTTTGTAGAAACTGAAAAGAGCATTTGAGTGTTTATAGTAGCAGAGCAGGGACAAAATGCATGTTGTAGTTCTGTTTAAAAAGCTAAAAGAGCAACAGAAACACAGTAAAGTGACACCACATCCATGAGTGTAGTGGGGGTCCACTGATCCAACTTTTCTCTCCTGATACCAAATGTCAGTTTAACAACACTCCTCTTTTGTTTCTTCTTGCCCCGCCTATTTTTTTCACTCTGATGATGTAATTGTTTCTTTTTCCAAGGTGATCAGATTCCATCAAGCTGATCTGGAGCATCTGGGCGTTCCAGCTGGATAAAAAGGCAGCTGGCTCTTTGGTTCCTTAGGCGTTTCATTCATTTCCACTTCACAACACCCTACCTTACATCAGTGGTTCTCAACCTTTTTGAGTCGCAACCTCCAATTTAACATGCATGCTGCTGCTGACCCAGTCTGGAGCTTTTCTTTGCAGTAAAGCAACAATGCGCCAGTTTCCTTTCTTCTTCTTTTATTTTTTCCACTGTGCTCACTGAACAGAATCAGTTGATACGATGAATTATGGACAAATAATAAAGCAGACAGCAACTAAAACATCTCCCTGTCAGGAATTACGTAATTTAATATTAATTTTGTGCATTTATATTTTTTCCAAAATGATTTGGCGACCCCCAGAAATCATTTCCCGACCCCAATTGGGGTCAGGACCCCAAGGTTGAGAATAGCAGCCTTACATGATCAATACACCCACATTTACATGACTGAAACCACTGATGTACACACCTCATGCTTGCGTTACTTTATCTATATAAATCTATTTTTCTATCGCCTATGCACTGTGTCTCTCCCGTTTTTTGTCATCACCTTCGAGCCGGGTCATGACACATCTATGTATTTTTTTGTTTTCAGTTTTGTGCCACCTGTGGACAAATCAACTGTTTCCATTAGCAACAGACTGCCGTTAGAAAACCTGTCATTATACTACAGCAGGGTCTGACAGTCTGCCCTGCTTAGCCCTGGTTCTGGTTCTTCTGTGTCTCCTGTCTCTCCAGGAGGACCAGACAAATTGTTTGGGCCTTCAGCAGCTTGGTGTCAGTGGAAGAAGCAATTGGAGCAGATGGGTGAAGCTCTGCAGGAGTTTGCTGATGCCCACCTTGGACCCTTCCTCCTCCTGCCAGACCTCCAACGTCTTGCACTAGAGCGGAGCCGGATCTTGGTCTGACCACAACAACTGGTTGCTGCTGCAGCCTGAGCTAAACAAGATTCTGGAGAACCTGCAGGATTTCATCGGATTTCGTCTAAATGGTAAATGGATGGACCTGCACTTATATAGCGCTTTTCTAGTCACTTTTGCAACCACTCAAAGCACTTTACACTACAGACTGCACTCATTCACCCATACATTCATGCTGGTGGCAGAGGCTACCCTAAACAGTCCCACCTGCCACCATTGGGAATTCATTCACACACCGATGAACACAGCACATTGGGAGCAATTTGGGGTTCAGTATCTTCTTCGGGATCGAACCACCAACCCTTCGGTTGGGGGCCAACCAACTCTCCCAACTTAACCACAGCCGCCCCTTAAATCCATCCCCATGGCACCAGGGCTTCATTCAGTCATTATCCTTAACCGCTTATCCGCACTTGGGTCACTGGGGTAGGGTGACCATTCCCCTCACATGAAAAAGGAGGACACTTTGCATACACGGGACAAGCAAGCAGATATTTGTTTGGTATGATCCTGTTTTAAGCAGAGTTGTACTCCATGTACTAGTCAGTGCTAGCATGTCTCTGATAGCTGCTTTACCTTTGCTGCTCACATCTACATCGCTTCGACATAATGTACAAAAAAAAAAAGGAACTCTTACTTTTTGTAACAAACCCCTGTTCTCTTGCCCATTCCGGGTTAAAGGAGGTCTTTCATTTGGCATTTTTTAAGACTCTCAGTAGCTGAGAGCTTGATTGACAGTGCGTGTCGTGGCAAATCAACACATGGCTCTTTTTTTATATTTTCTCAAAAAGAGGACAAAGGAGTGCCCAACTTAAGGCTGCGCCTGCAGCCGGCCAGGGCATTAAAAAGCCGGACTGTCTGGTCTAAAGCCAGACGAATGGCCACCCATTCACCCTGGACAGGTCTCCAGACGATCACAGACAGACAGACAACAACACATTCACTCCTACGGACAATTTAGAGTCACCAATTAAACCTAGGTCCACGTTTTTGGACTGTGGGAGGAAGCCGGAGAACCCGGTGAGAACCCTCGCTGACACAGGAAGAACATGCAAACTCCAGACAGAAGAGCTGCAGGCCAGAGTCGAACCAGCGACCCTCTCCCTGTGCAAGATGTTAATCTCCAATAATTGTTCGTGTTTAGTCTTCTTTATTCATGCTCTCAACTGCAAAGAATACAGTACAACACCCACGTTCCCGCGCTCGCCACATCAACAAAAAATGCCATTACAGTTACAATCAGGGTCGGAATTTCACACTCTGGCCTTGATGCCCTGTGAAAAAATGTTCAATTTACGGCCAAGGTGGCCTTTGCGCCCCTGTCAAAGTTCCAGTAAACACAACGCTAACCCGACCCACTCCCTGTCCTTCGAGAGGTGTGCGCATCAACACATGGCTCATTAGAATATTCAAATGAGCCATGTGTTGATGCAGCACAGGTAAGCTAGCGGGACAAGATGTTTTGATGTGTTGTGACTGAAGTATGTGGTAGTATTTGACAGAACTCAACATTTACGTTTTTATAGAAAGTACTATTGATAGGTAATTACCATTGTATTTGCCTATTTAAAGTCGACTCGTTAACGTTACATGTTTGCGTCATGAAAACTAGCGATAGCTAGCTAGTTGGGATATCGCTAACGTCTTCCCTACCTCAGGAACAAGGGCTCGACATTTAGCTAGGGATGGGTACCGTTCACATTTGAACCGATACGGTACCGATACCCGGTACCTGGGAATCGGTATCGGTACTCAACGGTACCAATTTTCGGTACTTTTGCGTTTGAAAATATAAACTTTAAAAAATATATCAAAACAATATAAAATCCAGGATGAGCAGTGCTTTATTGTTGAGTGAACGTGCATTTTGTAACATGAAGGTTGCAGTGTTATCAAAGAATGCAGAGGAGCGCTCTCAGGTGGCAAGTGCACGGAGAAAAAAAAAAAAAAAGGTTGCAAGTGCACGTGTGATTTGTTGTGATGACGTCGTAGCTGTGCGGCGCAGCGCCGGTCAGACAGTATTGTGGGCATAGCATGGTTGGAATAAACAAAGTTGAGTCGGGCTGCTCTGTGCACATATCGAGGATGACGCAGGAGTCTGAGGGATTTAATTTCAGCGAGGCAGTTTGGAATAAAGTGGCAGGTAATATTCCTGAGTTGAAGAGCGGAGTATTAGCGGAGGACCAGAGATGCAGCAGCTAGCTGCTAGCTGTTAATGACTGGTCTACAGAAGAATGGAGAGAGCAAACGGAGTAAGGAAGGTCCAATCTGGAGGCAGACGAAGGCCAAGCCCGGGTAGAGACATTGGAGAGATAGCAGCTGGCGGCTAGCAGGCCGAGAGCCGGCTGTTCGTCTCTGCGCCGGGTTGGAGGAGGGCAGCAGCTAGTGGATAGTGGCCGCGGTGAGCAGACAGGACCAGACGAGGAGGTAAATAAAAAAATAGTGCGATCGTCAGCACGCTTGTTAATCAAAGACGTCAAATGAAAACAGGTTGAAATCAATGATCAGTTTAAAGGTAACGCTGTTTAGGTACCGAAACATGGTACCGTTTGATTTTACTTGAATCGGTACTCGGTAGTACCGACGCAATTCGTTCGGTACCTATAAAAGTACCGAATTCGGTACCCATCCCTACATTTAGCTAATGTAAATTTCACCTCAGCAGGTTCCTTTTTTATGGCAGGAGGAGGCATTTCTCTTTCCTTACTCTTAGATGAACTCAGGCAGGAGATTCATTTTGCCGTCTTTTCAAAACAGGTTCATTTGTCATTTTCCAAAAAGGTCCTTTCTAATATATTTAATATATTGTGCATTAATGTTTCTTGATGAATGAGATTGTTAAGGTATTAATCTGAAAGGTAAAACCAGCGTAATTTAACCAAACGGCCTTTGTGCCCTTAAAATAAATGTGAACAGGAAGGCCAAATGGCCTTGCCCCTAAAATGACGAAATTCCAAGCCTGGTTACAATGTGTTCCCTAGTAGCAGGTAGATGACTGATGACTGATGACTGTAAATTATAGAATAAAGGTGCCAACAGATTTAACTTAACACAATAGTGCTAACCACTACACCACCATGTAGCCCAGGGGTCTCAAACTGAAATTACCTGGGGGCCGCTGGAGGTAGTATCAAAATGACCAAAAACAGACACAAAATTACTAAAAAGACACAAAATTACAGAAAAAAAAACAAAAGACACAAAATGATCAACATTGACACCAATCCAGCAAATATACCATAAGATGATTTAGATGATATACTGTCTTTGACTTTGAGCTCATTCTCCTGTAAGAGTCTATATAGTACAATATAAAGATTTGTATTGGGTACAGTAGAGCCACACCCAAACAGCAGCGTCTTGCTCTATGCATCACCACCTCTGAGTTCATTGGACTGGCAGCGGATCTCACAACAAGCGGCTTTAAGCCTCGCTACCAACAAACAATGTCTATTTGCAGCCAGCAGCAGTGGAATGCCATTGTTTGGACTTCCCATAGAGTCGGATGACCACACTGAAGGAAATGGGGAGACTGTGATCAGCTTCCTGACAGCAGAGGAAGCTGGAGGGTCTCAGAGCATCAACCCTGACAAAACACACTGCAACTCCCCCATCAACAGCATTTCCTCAACAGAACAAAAGACCCTCAGACTATCAGTGGAACTTTACCAACTCACTTTGTTTGACTAGTTGACAAACAAAAAGAAACAATTCAATGTTAAAAAAAAAAATCAAGTTGTAGTTACTTAATGGTTAACTCTATGGAGTCTCTTTGGGCTATTTAGTCAATTTTTTAATCCTTTCCATCCTGCCTGTATACATCACTTAAAATGTTTAAATGCCATGTTGGTATATTGTTTTTCACCCATATGACCTGATAATAATTGAGTTTGATTTTAATTGATGTCTTTATTGGTCATTTTGTGTCTTTTTTTGGTAATTTTGTGTCTTTTTTGGTCATTTTGTGTCTTTTTTTGTGTCTTTTTTTTGGTAATTTTGTGTCTTTTTTGGTCATTTTGTGTATTTTTTTGGTCATTTTGTATCTTTTTTGGTCATTTTGTGTCTTTTTTTGGTTATTTTGTGTCTTTCTTTGGTCATCTTGTGTCTAATTTTTTGGTCATTTTGTGTCTTTTTAGTAATTTTGTGTCTTTTTTGTTATTTTGTGTCTTTTTTTGGTCATTTTGAGTCTTTTTGGTTATTTTGTGTCTTTTTTTGGTCGTTTTGTGTCTTTTTTTGCTAATTTTGTGTCTTTTTGGTCATTTTATGTCTTTTATTGGTCATTTTGTCATTTTTAGTTATTTTGTGTCGTTTTTGGTCATTTTGTGTCTTTTTTGATCATTTTGTGTCTTTTTTGGTTATTTTGTGTCTTTTCTTTGGTCATTTTGTATCTTTTTTTGCTAATTTTGTGTCTTTTATAGTCCTTAAGTCCAACATAAAATGTGATTTTGAATCTTTTTTTTTACGTCTGGATGTGATGAAGAAGTCTCCAGAGGGTTAAACTGATGTAGGAGGACAATGTTAACCTGCTTCCTGTCTCATTCACACACACAAAGACTTGTTTACAGTATCTTGAACCACATGTTGCATCAGAACCAGGTGCAGACAAAGCCCCAAAGTAAAAGAGTTTGCCACAAAAGATGGCAAAACACACAAACACGGTCATGACCTGAATCATCTGAGACTGACATGTATTATTTCACAGCTGAATTGAATAATCCTAATCTGGCCAAACATTTTGGCTGCTTTAAATGGGCATGGACAATCAACACAAGGGCTCTACTCCTTTATCTTTTCATTCATTCACTACAGCCGGAAATACCCTCAAATGACAGCCAACAAAAGCCTCTATGAACCCACTGTCTTTAAAGAGAAACTGTGTTGAGTTTGTTGGGGCCAGTGGATAAAATGGGAATGTGATGGACATTTTATACCCTAAATTATTAACATGTTTGTGCCTGCAGTTGAAATTTGGAATTGTCTTTGGTGGAAGTGTACTCTAGGCTTAGCTACACTGCAAAAAAGGTGTGTCTAAAAACAAGATAAAACACTAAATCTGAGGGAAGATTTCTTAAATTAAGATTATTAAATCTAGAAAAAATCATATTGTATGCTTGAAATAAGACATTTCTTACCATTTCTTTTAAGTTTCTTACCAAGATAAAAAAACACTGTGTTAGATCATTTAGCTTGTTTTAAGAGTTATTTCTTGTTTTAAGCGTTCAACATGCTTATTTCTAGATTTAACAATCTTAATTCAAGAAATCTTGTCAAGTGAATTATCTGTCCATGCAGCAAGATAATTTCCCTCAGATTTAGTGTTTTTATCTTGTTTTTAGACACACTTTTTTTTCAGTGCACTGTGTTGAGTTTGCTGTTGCCTGTGGATAAAATGGGAATGTGATGGAAATTTTATACCCTAAATTATTAACATATTTGTGCCTAGAGTTGAGATATTGAATTGTATTTGGTGGAGGTTTACCCTGGGTTTAGCTAAGCACAAATCTGACTACAGAAAAATTAGTTTTCTTACTATACTATATTTGGTCTGGGTACATGGGATTACTGTTTGTGCAATTTGCTCTGCTATAATTTGAAAAAAACAGTAGTTCCATGTGTCCAAAAAGTAAATATAGTATGACAAGTCAATGGCTGTATTGCAGAAACAACAACAGTCAAGTATTTGGTATCTAGCTCAGCTGAATATCAAATACTGATTGAAATACAAGTGGGTTTATCAGTCAATTAAGAAAATAACCATAGATCAATAAGTAGGCTAGGAGAAATAATTGTCAGTTGCAGCACTAGTTATGGGAGGAAAGAGAAGCTGAGTTTTAAATGCACATTAAGAGTGTATTTATACTTGAATGGATGCTTTAAGATGGTTTAAACAAAAATGTATTCTGTGTTGGTACGGGCTGGGTAATTTTTTCTTTTATTGACTCAACATAATTGCAATACAAGTAATTAAAGAGTGGGGATGTTTATCTTTATGTATGCAATAAGCTTTATTTCAGACTGAATGTAATTACATTCTATCACGTTCAACTTTCCAAATTCTGATCAACTTGTTGAATAATCTGAAGAATAACATGTAATATGAAGTACTTTTACTCTCCTACAGATTTACAAGCTGCATTGTCTTTTGCAATTAAACCTCTAGAAGTGACCAGATCAGTGTTAAAACTTTCTTTTTCATTTTAAAAGCGTGATTATAATTCTCATAGCAGCGTTTCTCCATGGCACCACAACCAAAGGGACAATGAAACATTTAGCTGATCAGTCAATTGAGAAAATAACCATAGATTCATAAATAATATAATTATATAAAACATATAATATAAAAAAAATATAAAATATATACATAAAATAATTGTCAGTTGCAGCACTAATTATGGGAAGGAATAGAAGCTAAGTTTTAATTGCACATTCAGAGTTTATTTGAAAGTTATTACTCAGTTGTTAGTCAAATTCAATTTTGAATTTAATTTAGCTTTTACTGTGTGTTTGCAAGACACCGCAGCAACAGCAGGCTTATTATATATAATATTTCTACGTGATTTTATGCCCAATTACACTTACAGCGTAAATACAACATTACTACTACTTGAAAACGCAAGTAAAATCTTTTAAAGTAGTAAAAATTCATTATTAATGTGTTTTTTTGGTAAATATCATAAATTCAGGTGTCTAAACATGAGAAATGATAACAGTTTTATCGATATAGTTTCTATAATTTAACAATAATAATAATAATAATAATAATAATAATAATAATAATAATAATAATATAATATTAATATAATAATAATAAATATATAATAATAAAAATAATAATAATTCAGAGTCTCAGACTTACCTGACAGAAGCAGTGAAGCCAATAAACAGATGAAAACACATGTGGTCATCATTAACAGCGGAGTTAACGGTCCTACAGAGAGCTGATCAATCAGTTTGATCAGACTTATGTGCCTGCGTCACTTCACTGAACTAAATATTGTTTTTAACTGCAGCAAAGTTTTAAATTTAGCGTCAAATTTTACTTGAAAAATAGCGTCCCATAGTGAATATCAGCGCCAACTCCATTGCGTAGCCAGCTAATACTTTCTGTGACCACATCGTCATCAAGGTAACGCAGTCACATCAAGCTTCCTGTCAGATTTTCAAAATAAAGTCTATGTTGACAAACGTACGTTAACTATAACGCACTCGACGCAACGTTTACAATATAATTAGGGAAAAACAAGTATTCAGTGTGGTAGGTTACACTATATTCACCTATCTATTTGTGTTTATTTGTCTTTTTGTCTATCCAAATAAATAGTGTAAATTACTACTTCCGGTAGGCCACTGCGTGTAGCTTTACAGGATATTGGGGATTTTAAAAAATGTATATTTATGCGTTAATATACAGTCATGGACTTGTTTTCTCCTTGCTTTCTTGTTCATTTAATACCTGGTACAACTAAATGTACATTTGTTAGGACAAATATAATGATAACAACAAAAATACTTCATACAAGTTTGATTTAAGAGCTGATATCTAGACATTTTCCATGTTTTTTTTTAGATAATAACCAAAATCATTATCAAGTAAACCATGGAAAATGTCTAGATATCAGCTCTTAAATTAAACTCTTATCAGCTATTTTTGTTGTTATTATTATATTTATCCAAACAAATGTACATTTAGTTGTATCAGGCATCAATAAACAAATCGAAGAAGGAGGAATTGAAGAAAACAAGGGTGGTCTAATGTTTTTTTTCCATGACAGTATGTGTAAAAAAAAAAAAAAGTAATTATAATGATGATAATAATAACGAGAAGAAGAACAAGATATTAGAGAAAACAAGGGTGGTCTAATAATGTTTTCCATGACTGTATGTCCTCGCTTGAAAAAAAATATTGTAAAGGTAAAAACACAGGATAAACAACACAGTAAAATATGATTGGCCTTATTGTTATATATCTGTACAGTATTCTGCATTAACAGAAGCAAACTCTGAGTGAATTAGCAAAACAGCCTGCCCTGAAATCCCACAGGAGAGCCTGATACTAAGTTTTTTTCACGGTTATCAAATTAAATTCTAACAGCTGTAGTGGATATATTCGCTTTTATTGGCTGTTTTCATTTGTTTTTGGCAGTTTGTGGCGGTGGCTCTGTCAACACGGCGAAGAAACAGGAAGTTCAGAGTTCCCAAAGACTCTAAACAATAGAAGGAAATTATGTATCTCTCACTCATGAGGCCACAATGGTTTTTTCCTACTGAAAGTAAGCAGTTTGTTTTGGAATTTAAAAGATATTTACAGGAATAATGTGGACAAAACATACTCACAGAAACAAATTTAGGCATACCAAAAAAATACTAGGTTATATTATTACAGTGTAATAATACAGTGAGGAAATGGAGATGATGTGATGGTTTACAGCAGTGATATTCAACCTACGACCTGCTCAGTTTCAGTTAAGTTACAGGTCATTTTATACAGTGACGTCAATTTTCAAGAAATGCTCTCACTGCAATGAACTGGTTACTATGGTAACCAACATCATAACATGTGAGTAAGTGTGGGCTCATTGAACCTACAAGAGTCTCAGCTTTGTACAGTCAGTTTATGCAATTCTGCAAAGTCTGTTAAGGGACCCCAGTATGCAGAAATATTCAAATAAATTAGGCAAAATTAACAAATTTTAGTGCATGATAAAAACTATGTGGTTTGTCTTAACTCCATGGAGTTTTGGGCTATTTCGTCCATTGTTGAATCATTTCCATCCTGCCTGTATTCACCACTTAAAATATGTTTAAATGCCATGTTGGTATATTTTTTTCACCTATATGACCTGATAATAATTGATTTTTTTTATTCTGACTTACTGGATCAAGATTTTGAACCAAAAAGAAACAAATAAAAACCAACATAAATGTGATCTTGTGATTGTGTGTGATCCTGTCATCAACTCTGGTTTTTATTCTAGTGGGACTCCATTTTATTTGTGTCTTGTTTAGTGTACCAATTTTGGTCATTTTGTGTCTTTTTTTTTGTCATTTTGTGTCTTTTTTTCAGAAATGTTGTGTATTTTTTTTTGGTCATTTTGTGTCTTTTTTAGTAATTTTGTGTATTTTTTTTAGTAATTTTGTGTCTTTTTTTTCCAGCAATTTGGGGTATTTTTTTGGTCATTTTGTGCCTTTTTTAGTTCTTTAGTCCAACATAAAATGTGATTTTATTATATATATATATTAAAAAAAATATATATATATATAAATGTATAAAAATATTTACATATATTTTTATATATTTATAAAATATGTATATATATAAATCTATAAAATATATATATTTATTTACATTTTTAAAATATTTATATATATTTATATGTATAATATATTAAATATATAAAAACATATAAAATCAGAAAAAAATATATAAATCTGACAATATAATCGCAATTCTATTTTTGTTTTTTGTTTTTTTCAAAGTGTGCTGCCCTAATAATAACTGTTTGTCCATTAACTGACCGCTGGTCTTATCCCTGTTATAAAGTACAACAAGTAAAGCAGTAGAGCTGGAATCTAACCTTGGGAAGGATAAAAAAAAAAAAAAAAAACTGAGTTCCTTCCAAGTCCCATCACAGCGAGGCGAGGGCAGCCCAGAGAGAAAGTGAACTAGCACTAGTCCATTCCTTCCAATGGCTCACATAAATGAAGCATTGTCTAGTGAGCTGTTCATTGTGCGGCTGAGAAAGGCCCGGGGCTAAGTGATGGATGTTTATATTGATCCAACAACTCGGGTTTGATGGCCCCGGCATCGGCCAGCTTTCAGCCCGCAACAAAAGCTTTAGAGAGGATGAAGGATGAGTCGTGGCTAAACACAAGGCATGGGAATGGTTCTGGGCCGAGACGTGCCGAGAGAAGGGACCTCTTTCAGTGTGTGGAGCAAAGGTCAGGAGGAGGACTGGAGCGGGCGTGGAGGGCGGGATGGAGGACGGAAAAAGAAAGAAAGTGTCAGCTCTAGTGAGGAATGTGATAAAAAGTGACTTCAGAGTAAGTCTGGAGTGTAATTCAGGAGCGTTTTGTAAAGGAATCAACAATCGCTGTCGACATGAATGGATGCTTTAAGTTAGTTTAACCCTCAGGAGTCCATCTAGTTATTGAAAATACACATGTTTTATTTACAGTCATAACTTTATTCAGTGGCGGACTCAGACTGTTAGAAGGGCAGGGGCGGAAAAAATAAAAAGGGCACATTCTGCACAACATGGGCCCCACCAGCACGCAAAAAGCTATGATGCAACATGCATCATGAAATATTAGCATTAAGTTAAAAAGAGATCCAGATCAAAGTTGTTCATGATATGGTACTGACAATTAAAAGGATCAAACCGAACCATCTAAGGGGGTCCGGGGGTGCAAGACACAAAATGACTAGAAAAAGACACAAAATGACCAAAAAAAAGACACAAAATGACTAGAAAAAGACACAAAATGACCAAAAAAGACACAAAAAAGACATTTTGGATGCAAAAATAAATAATAAGTATAAAGGGGCACCCTAGAGGGCAGCCAATAAGGCACTTTCTCTCATTTTCACCACTCTAGAGGGCACTTTAGCACACTTTTTCAACCATGGAGGCATGACGGGGGCGGTCTTTTTTCTTTTATTGACTCAACATAATTGCAATAGAAGTAATTAAAGACTGGGGATGTTTATCTTTATGTATGCAATAAGCTTTATTTCCAAATTCTGATCAACTTGTTGAATAATCCATCTCTGAAGAATAACATGTAATAAAGAAATACTTTATAGTGCATGTCATTTTTATTCATATTATCTAAAAACATTACATCTGTATGCTACCACTCCTTCTCATTCTCCACCTTTTGCATGTACATAGCTATTTATTCTATATATACCAATATTTTCATGGCAATTATTTATTCTTGTTTGTGATATTTTTAAACCTTTTATACCTTTATTGTCCTTAAGTTTTTTTGGTAAAATTGTTTTATGCACCAATAGGAGTACCAATCGGACCAAAATGATGTAAGGAAATGCATATTGAATATTAACCCTTTATCAGGAAAAAGAACTATATTTGGTAACTTCAGGTAATATTTTGAGAAAAAAATTGCAAATTTACTAGATTAAAGTGGCAAATCTACAAGAAAAAAAGTTGCAGATTTAAGAGATTTAAAGTGGCAAATCTGCGTGAAAAAAGTCGCAGATTTACGAGAAAAAAGCTCAACTTCAACATCAAACTTTTTTCCCCCAGATTCACCACTTTAAATCTCAGAAATCTGCGCATTTGTTTCTCATAGATTTGCCACTTTAATCTCGTAAACTTTTTTCTCAAAATATTATTTTTGTATGTTTTTTTTACACATTCTGGCTGTATGTAATATCCTCCAATATTCTCTAGGGTTGAAATTTGGAATTTGCAAGTATTTCAATGAGTGCCCTATTAAGGGTTAAGTTAACTGGTTCTTATTTCTATCTTATTACTTAGACGGTGCAGATGCATGTATATGTATTGGGCTATATGTACTGTATGTGTGTAAATGTTTATATGTTTATGTGCATCTGTATAATGGTGTCTATGTGAGTATGTGTATGTATATGTACATGCATCTAGCCCACGCTGTTGTAGTTTATGTTGTTGTTTATTTTTCAGTTCGAAAAGAAGAATTGATACAATGAAAATGAGTTGCACTCTAATCTCATTGAATTATATAGAATGACAATAAAGGCTATTCTAATCTATTCTATTTTTAAAACACCTTCTACAACCTACATGGGGAACTCACTTAATTTATCAACTGATCTTAGTGAGAATGATCCAGATTCTACCTAAAATTGCATTGTTATAGTTAGACCTAAATGCACCGACCTTACAGGAAAAAATACACAAGTTCATCTGCAGCAGGTTGCATGTCTGGACTCTGAAACGTCTTGTTGCTCACCTTTCTTTAGTCAGCTGTGAGTTTGCTCATATAAGAGTTTTCTTGTTCATTTTAATGGCTGATACGACAAAAGGTACATTTGTATTGACAAATATAATGAAAAAACAAAAATAGCTCATAATAGTTTAATTTAAGAGCTGATATCTAGACATTTTCCATGGTTTTATTGATTATAACCAAAATCTATCCATCCATCCATCCATCTAAATCACTTGAAAAGTTTTAAAATAAAGGTACAAAATAGCATTTTGTGTTGGACTAAATGACTAAAAAAAGACACAAAATGACCAAAAAAAGACACAAAATAACTAAAAAAAGACACAAAATTACCAAAAAAGACACAAAATAACTAAAAAAGACACAACAAAAGACACAAAATGACCCAAAAAGTACCCAAAAAAAGACACAAAATGACTAACAAAGACACAAAATTACGAAAATTGTTACATTGAACACACAAGATACTAATAAAATAGAGTCACACTAGAATAAAAACTAGAGTTGGATGACTTAAAAGACACAAAATGACTAAAAAAAGGAACAAAAAGACACAAAATAACTAAAAAAGAGACACAATTACCAAAAAAGACACAAAATGACATACAAAGACACAAAATGACCAAAATCGTTGGTTCAAAATGTTGATCCAGAAAGTCAGAATAAAAAATAAATTAAAATGTATATTTTTATAATATTTTTTCACTAAAGACACAAAATGACAAGAAAAAAGACACAAAATTACTAAAAAAAGTTACAAAATAACTAAAAAAGACACAACAGACACAAAATTACCAACAAAGACACAAATGACCAAAAAATACACAAAATGACTAAAAAAAGACACAAAATGACAAAAACCCCACAAAATTACCAAAAAAGACACAAAAAGACACAAATGACCACAAAAAGACACAAAATAACCAAAAAAGACACAACAACAGACACAAAATGATCAAAAAAGACACGAAAAGACACAAAATGACCAAAAAAAGACACAAAATGAATAAAAAAAGACACAAAAAGACACAAAATGAATAAAAAAAGACACAAAATGACCAAAAAAAAGACACAAAATGACCAAAAAAAGACACAAAATAACTAAAAAAGACACAACAACAGACACAAAATGACCAAAAAAGACACAAAACAGCCCAGGACTCCATAGAGTTAATGCACAGACCTTATAGCAAAAAACCCACAGGTTGATCCTGTGCAGCAGGTTGCGTGTCTGGACTGTGAAGCGTCTCGTGTGTGTCTCACCTTTCCTGCGGTGCGGCCTGCTCCTGTGGGCCGTGTGATGCTGCTGGCGTCCCACACTGTGACCAACGTGCTCCCTGACCCGGATCCTTGACCTCCTGTCAGAGCCGGACTCTGTGGGACAGATATCATGGCCCTCGCACCTCAGCGAGGACTCTGCCCAGGTGAAGAAGCACCAGGACCCCCAGAGCAGCCACGCACCCACCCTCATCTTCTGTCAGCACTTCCTGGATGTGAGACCTGAACCCCTACAGCAGCTCCACCCGACCCTCCATACAAACACTCAACATGGGACCTTTTTCCTTACGCAGCGCTTGTTATCTGCAGATAGTTATACCACAGTATGTTTTCCTCATATTCCTGAAACATGGCTGTTAGTGTGCTCCTCTTCCCTCCCTCTTCTTCGCTTTGGCTGCTCTGGGTCTCCCCATCTCCCTCCTCTCTGGGTTCTTTTTTTCTCCCGCAGAGGGAGAAGTTGGGGGGGAAACAATGATCAAAAAACAAGTTTCAGACCTCATGCTGAGCGAGGAGTGAGGGGAAAAGGGGACCGAGGGGTACTGTCTTGTCCAACAACATCTGTGCCATTCATTCTGCAGGGGATCAGGGGAGGGGGGCCGAAAACAAGGCTCAGTGTCCAGGAGGAGGGTTGAAATAAAGGGGAGGTAACACAGAGAGGCCTGTTTTCCCCGAGTCAGATCACTTCCATTAATCAAATGTCGACCATGTGACTGATCAAATGCAGCACACACTGCAAAAAAGACAACTTGTATTTTTTTTGGCCTAAAACAGTGATTTAAGTTGGTAAAACTTGGAAATATAAATTATTGACATTAAGGGCAATAATGTAAGTTAGCACAACAAAGGAAGCCAGTTGTCTGCTCAAAAACAAGTTGGTGAGTTGTTGTTACTTATATCTTTAAGTTGGGGTTCACAACAAGGGACAATAGTTCTGCTAACTCTTATTTCTTTGTTGTGAAATTCGGTCATTAGCGAAAGCTAGCGGCTAACTGATGCTAGCGGCTAATTGATGCTAGCGGTGCTGCTTGTTACAGCTAAAAGATTAGCCATTAGCATATCAATGCTAACTCAAAATTGTGGTCGCAACATTAGCTGACATTTCATAGCGGCGTTACAATCGTGCCAATTCAGCACATTGCAGAAGTTAGCAGAAGTAAGGATTAAAAGTTATTACAATGTAAAATTATAAGTTAGTACAACTTACAGTTGAGTTGACAAAAATCTGAATTCAGAGTTGAGCAAACTTTTCTTTTTTTGCAGTGCACTTCAAAAAAAAGAAAAGTTGGGTGAACTCAAAATTTCAAGGCAACAAACTTAGATAAAATTTTAAGTTGGACAATTAAACTAAATATTTTAAGTTTTGTTTTTGAGTTTGCTCAACTCTGAATTTCTCTGGCACGATTGTAACGCCGCCATGAAATGTCAGCTAATGTTGATATGCTAATGGCTACTCTTGTAGCTGTAACAAGCAGCGCCGCTAGCATCAGTTAGCTGCTAGCTTTTGCTAATGACCAAAAAAAGACACAAAATGACTAAAAAAGAGACACAAAATGACTAAAAAAATACACAAAATTACTAAAATTGTTACGCTAAAGACACAGTCCCACTAGAATAAAAACCAGAGTTGATGACAGGATCACACACAATCACAAGATCACATTTATGTAGTTTTTTATTTGTTTCTTTTTGGTTCAAATTGTTGATCTAGTAAGTCAATTATTATTAGGTCATATAGGTGAGGTTGTGCTGAAAAAAAATATATACCAACATGGCATTTAAACATTTTTAAGTGGTGTATAAAGCAAGGATGAAAAAGATAAAAAAAAAATGGACAAAATAGCCCAAAAAGACTCCATAAAGTTAAGTTATAATGAAGTTTATATTTTTCATTTTCTTAAAAGATTTCTTTCTTCAGTGCAAAATGCTATTATTTTCATTTCCAATTTCCCTCTGAGTTCTCATGCTCAGATGTAAATTACCGGAGCAGAAGAATGTTTTTCTTTTGACAAACAACAGCTTCAGAAAGACAAACTGGGTACAAAGGCTTCTCTTTCTTTCACTGCGTTGCTTTAATGTGACAACTGGAGCCCCCCCACCACCAGCAGCCTCCCACCAGTCAACTCGCCAAGCAAATTTGTAGCTGCCTGTCTGCACAGTATGACTCTCATACATCATCTTGGCTCGCCCATAAGAAGCAAACCCAGTCAACCTTGTCAGAATGTTCTGCTTTAATTTCCAACACAGTCAGTTTGTCTGGTTTGAGTGGACTCCCAGAGCGTCCAGAGATTACACTTCTGATTTGGTCTGCCTGGTTTTATCTGCCTGTAAACAAAAACTAATGGGCTTCCATACAAAGTAGATCGTTTGAGGCTTTGCCCATTTCTCTGTGTCACAACGCTACTTCCTGTATAATAAAAAACTTTATTTACAGAATTCTTTATTTCCAAATAGTTGAAGAAAAATAAATCTGTAATCACCAGTTTCTGAGTTGACTGCTGATTGAGTTTTACATCAAATACAGTCAATAGACAAATACACTGTAACTTGTTGCATGTATCCTATATACAGTACATGTTTAATCCTTAGAAGTCTAAGCATTCACATTATTTAACCCTTTGGAGTTTGGGGCTATTTTGTCTGTTTTGGACTCCTTTTCATTCTGCCTGTATAAACCACTTAAAAATATCTACCATGCCATGTTGGTATCATTGTTTTCAAGACAACCTCACCTATATGACCTGGTTATTTTTTTCATTTTGACTTACTGGAACAACATTTTGAACACAAAAAAAAACACAAAAAAATGACAAAACACACATAAAACATGAAAACCAAACCAAAAACACACAGAAACACAAACAAAATTACAAAATTACAAAAAACACAGACAAACACACTCAAAACACAACAAAAACGTAATAAAAATATAAAAAACACACAAAAATTACATAAAATACACGTAAAAACACAAAAAACAAAGAAATTACAAAAAACACAGATAAAAACACAAAGAAATTATTAAAAAGAAAAAAAACAATAAACACAAAAGATTGCATTACAAATGCTAAATGCACAAAGCTAAATTAGAAAAATTTCTGCAAAAAAAGTAAAGTCATGTTAAAACACGAGGTGGTTTTTTTAACCTTTGCTAAAAAAGGGTTGATGCATTAAATTGGACATGTAAACTTGTGTAAAAGCCAAAACTTTAGAGTTCAGCTGACAGCAGGAAACATGCTGCTGAACGTTTTTACATCGTGACGTCATGAAGAAGTCGTGCTCTGGCACTTTCGTGGACTCCAGAGGGTTAAACTCTCTCGCATTAAGTACTGATGTATGGTGGCCCTGAGAGTTCACAGTGCTGCAGCTTAAGAAAACACATGCAAATACACAAAACACAAACAAATTGAGTAACATCTTCATCAATTTGACAACACAAGCGCAGTATTTGTTTCCAGAGGACACTTAAAAGTGATGCACACATCTGGACACGCTTGTGATATAATCATGCTATTTAAAGATAATTATAATTTCACATTATAACGTGAAATTATTACGTTATTTCATGATAATGATATTTTCATGATAATGATATTTTTGTGTTATAATGTGAGCCCACTAGCGTTAGCGCGCTAGCCCGTATCAATCACATTGCAGTTAAACAAATCAAATAAATGATTGATTCACATTTTAGTTGGTCTCTCTCAACGGCACCCAGTTGGTCTTGGTCTTGCAAAAAATTTTGATAAAATTTTAAGTTGGACAATTAAACTAAATATTTTAAGTTTTGTTTTTGAGTTTGCTCAACTCTGAATTTCTCTGGCACGTTTGTAACGCCGCTATGAAATGTCAGCTAATGTTGTGACCACAATTTTGAGTTAGCATTGATACGCTAATTACTACTCTTGTAGCTGTAACAAGCAGCGCTGCTAGCATCAGTTAGCCGCTAGCATCAGTTAGCCGCTAGCTTTTTGCTAATGACCGAATTTCACAACAAAGAAATAAGAGTTATCAGAACTATTGTCCCTTGTTTTGAACCTCAACTTAAAGATATAAGTAACAACAACTCATAAACTTGTTTAGCAAGACCGAGTTGGTCTCGGTCTTGCTTGCCCGCTAACGTTAGCATGCTATCGATCGACGGCTATTGATCACCGGCTACCTTTAGCATGCTATCGATCATTATAAAGGGAAATCATAATTATCTTAAAAATAACATGATAATTTCACATGCATGTCCAGACGTGTGCATCACTTTTAAGTGTCCTCTAGAAACACTTCTGTTGTGTTGTGGTCTTTGCATATACACACATATATATGTATGTATATATATAAGTATATAATAAGTATATATATGTATGTATATATATATATATATATATGTGTATGTATATATATAAGTATATAATAAGTATATATATATATATATATATACACACACACACACACACACACACATATATATGTATGTATATATATATAAGTATATAATAAGTATATATATATATGTGTGTGTGTGTGTGTGTGTGTGTGTAGATGGACATACGTTTCAGAGGCCAACATTCCAACATTCCAACATTCCAAAATTCCAAGCCATTATCATTGTAATTAGAAGAAATCATATAAATTAAGACATGAAATGTTTCATTCTGTGTATAATTTATCTATATAATGTGTTGTTTCCACTTTTTGAATTGAATAACTGACATAAATAAACTTTTCTATGATATTCTAATTTATTGAGATGCACCTGTATTTGCATTATAAAGACACAGTAAAGTAAATCCATGCAACAGATTTGTGTAAACAACAGCACCTTCATTCAAAAAGCTGGCAACTCGTGTGGACTTTTTTTGTTGAGACGTTTGAGTATTAACCTGATAGAAATGGCTTGTTATTTATTTTCAGTGTATAAAGGAAATGCCTCTGATAGTGTTAATGCTGTCAAGTGCAGCTTATTCATCGTCTCTCTACAGAAAACCTTTTTACACAGCAGGCAATTTAACTTATAAAAGCAGAAAGCGCTGAGGTAAAACCATCACATAATGATGCTCTGCTGTGTGTAGATGTGTCAGTAAACCAACACACACAACAGTTTTCACACATTTAACCTTGTTGTAGTAAGAAAATCACAGCTGCTTCTAATAACAGTAATGACGGCTCAGAGTCCCAGCACACCATGATAGTGTTACAGTAGAAAAAACAAATATGAAACTGAAACAGCTCAAAGGAATTCAGCCATCATTTATTCTGTTTTTTTACACCTGTTTCCCACTGCAGGTATTATTATTATTATTATTATTAACAACTCTATTAACTCTATGGAGTCTTTTTGGGCTATTTTGTCCATTTTTGAATCCTTTTCATCCTGCCTGTATACACCACTTAAAAAATTGTTTAAATGCCATGTTGGTCACATATATGAGCTAATAATGATTGATTTTTTATTCTGACTTACTGGATCAACATTTTGAACCAACAATTTTTGTGTCTTTTTTAGTCATTTTGTGTCTTTTTGTTCCTATTTTTAGTCATTTTGTGTCTTTTTGTTCCTTTTTTTTGTCAATGTGTGTCTTTGTGTTCCTTTTTTGTAATTTTGTGTCTTTTTTTGGTCATTTTGGTTCATTTTGTTTCTTTTTTTTTAATTTTGTGTCTTTTTTGGTCATTTTGTGTCTTTTTTGGTCATTTTGTGTCTTTTTGTTCCTTTTTTTAGTCATTTTGTGTCTTTTTTGTTAATTTTGTGTCTTTTTGTTCCTTTTTTGGTCATTTTGTGTCTTTTTCTGGTCATTTTGCGTCTTTTTGTTCCTTTTTTTTAGACATTTTGTGTCTTTTTTTAGTCATTTTGTGTCTTTTTTGGTCCTTTAGTCCAACATAAAATGCTATTTCCCTTTTTTTTCACTTTCCAAACACTATCATACTCAATAAAGAATTTTAAATGTTGCAAATGTGACCAAAGGTGTCAAATCTAACATATAAGAGGGTTCCATCCAGTTCTATCATTTGATACAAAATCTATTTGAGCTTGTCTCCAGTTTTACTTGGTATATCATCATCAAACTGAAACTGGCCTCATGGAGTTTACAGCCAGAACTTTAGAGGTAAATTTACAGTAGGGCTCCACGCTGCTTTGTTTTCTAGTCTGGATGGAGTCAACAAGTCTGGATTATTTGGAGCTTTTGGACACTCCACAGGGTTAATTACATATGTGCTTTACAAATCAAAATGTCTCATGAGAGACCATTATAGTCTTGAATTTGCAACTTGAAGCTTTTTCCAGTGATAAAGCAGTAACAGATTGTTACGAATTAACAGAATTAACATTATTTAACTTTTTTAATGTTTATTTAATTGCAGGAAAAGCACAGGTGAAAGAAAATTCCACTAACGATGGCCCAGTTCCAATACGTGTTTCAGGGCTGACACATAGAAACAGACAACCATTCACACTCCCATTCACTCCTGCAGACAATTTAGAGTCACTAATTAAACCTAAGCATGTCTTTGGACTGTGGGAGGAAACCCGAGGACCCGGAGAGAACCCCCGCTGACACATGGAGAACATGCAAACTCCATACAGAAGAGCTGCAAGACAGATTTGAACCCGTGACCCTCTTAGTGTGAAGCGAGAATGTGAGAATAGTCTTTTTGGTATTCCATTTTTGTATGTAATTTTGTTTTCACAACCTCACCAAACCTGCCATAACTGAAGATTACTCCAGCCTCTGTGGGTTTCTTCTTTCACCACTTGGAAAAGTCTTTCAGAGTCTTTCTGCTGCTGCTGAAGGTTTTTTCAAAGACATCCTTCTCCCTTAAATATGCAGTACACCTAAAATCATATCATATATACAATATCTTGAGAAAAAACTTGCAAATTCACAAGATTAAAGTGGCAAATCTACGAGAATTTTTTTTTGCAGATTTACGAGATCAAAGTGGCAAATCTACGAGAAAAAATGTCGCAGATTACGGAGATTTAGTGGCAAATTTGCAAGAAAAAAGTTGCAGCTATATGAGAAAAAAGTGGCAAATCTGTGAGAAAAAAATAGCAGTTTTATAAGATTAAAGTGGCAAAGCTACGAGAAAAAAAGCTGCAGATTTACGAGATTTAGTGGCAAATTTGCGAGAAAAAAGTTGCAGATTTATGAGAAAAAAGTGGCAAATCTGTGGGAAAAAATAGTAGTTTTATAAGATTAAAGTGTCAAATCTATGAGAAAAAAAGTTGCAGATTTACGAGATTTAGTGGCAAATTTGCAAGAAAAAAGTTGCAGATTTATGAAGAAAAAGTGGCAAATCTGTGAGAAAAAAATAGCAGTTTTATAAGATTAAAGTGGCAAATCTACGAGAAAAAAAAGTCACATATGGCCGAGATTTAGTGGCAAATTTGCGAGAAAAAAATTGCTGATTTACGAGATTAAAGTGGCAAATATACAAGAAAAAAGTTGCAGATTTACAAGATTAAAGTGGCAAATATACAAGAAAAAAGTTGCAGATTGCCGAGATTTAGTGGCAAATTTGCGAGAAAAAGTTGCAGATTAACAAGATTAAAGTGGCAAATCTATGAGGAAAAAAAGTTGCAGATTTACGAGATTTACTCAGATTTATGAGGAAAAAAAAGTCTGAAAAAATAGTATACTGTCTTTGTCAAGGAACCCTGAACACATCTTTTTTCATACCTTGCCCTAAAACGCTGTCATACTTCTGTGCCTAACTACATTGAATTAAAGCTAAAATATTAAAACCCAGGTCAGTTGGAGCCGAGCAGGAACTGAGCATGCTCCGTGGGTCACCGCGGCCACCCATGCTCAACTATTGTGACCATTTCCTTTGATCGGTGTAGCCACTGCCTTCCTAAGCCCGGCCAATATTCAATCATGTCTTCAGCACCGTCAAAACGGATCCCCCACGGGGCCGAGCTCCGGCCCGCGATGGGGCGTCATGTCCGAGCAGCGGAGGGCTTTTGGTGAGTGACCTGACCTCTAATCTCTCATCACCGTCCAACCGAGAGGCAGAGCTCTGGGCTAATTCCTCCCTGAGAGAGAGGTAAAAGGCCAAGGCAACACCAGGGTCTCAGACTGAGGGTTTTGCCCCCCTAGTGTGTGTTGCAATGATAGCATCCCTCGGCTATACACAAAGGTGCATAATAGAGCACGACGAGGCAGCGCTGAGAAAAAACTCCTCTTGGCCCGGAGACTGCATAGTTTGTTGCTGGGGCGACGAGGCTCCGGTTCATTTCCACGTTCCATCACCAGCTCTTTCACGGCTTAGTGAAATACTCAGCCAGGGTACTCTGATGTTCTCAGGTTTGCCAAACATCCACTTGTTGGCTAATAAACTCCTTATTTAACCCTCTGGAGTCTCTAAAAGCAGCAAAGCATGACTTCTTCATGACATCCAGACTAGAAAACAAACAGATTCAAGACTATAATGTTCTCTCAGGAGACATTTTGATTTGTAAAACACATATGTAATAAACCCTGTGGAGTCTCTAAAAGCTCCAAATAATCCAGACTTGTTGACTCCATCAGACTAGAAAACAAAGCAGCGTGGAGCCCTACTGTAAATTTACCTCTAAAGTTCTGGCTGTAAACTCCATGAGGCCAGTTTCAGTTTGATGATGATATACCAAGTAAAACTGGAGACAAGCTCAAATATATTTAGTATAAAACGATAGAACTGGATGGAACCCTCTTATATGTTAGATTTGACACCTTTGTTCACATTTGCAACATTTAAAATTCTTTATTGAGCATGATAGTGTTTTGAAAGTAAAAAAAAGATTCAAAATAGCATTTTATGTTGGACTAAAGGGCTAAAAAAGACACAACATGACCAAAAAAAGACACAAAATGACTAAAAAAAGAAATAAAAAGACACAAAATTACTAAAAAAAGACACAAAATTACTAAAAATGACACCAAATGACAAAAAAAAGACACAAAATTACTAAAAAAGACACAAAACGACTAAAAAAGACACAAAAGACACAAAATGACTAAAAAAAGAGACAAAATGACTAAAAAAAGACACAAATTAACCAAAATAGACGACAGAACGACCAAAAAAACCCCCACAGAAGACACAAAATGACCAAAAAAGACACAAAATGACCAAAAAAGACAAAATGACTAAAAAAGACACAAATTGACAAAAAAAAAGACACAAAATGACTAAAAAGAGACACAAAATGACTGAAAAAAGACACAAATTGACCAAAAATGACACTAAACGAGATGACCGAATGACCAAAAAAACCCCACAGATGACACAAAATGACCAAAAAAGAAACAAAATAACTAAAAAAGACACAAATGACTTACAAAGACACGAAAAGGATTCAAAAATGGACAAAATAGCCCTATAAGACTCCGTAGAGTTAATCCGAGCCTATATAGGGCTTTACTTTATTTTAGTTTTACCCTGAGGAGCACTCATCAAGTTATATTTACCAAACTTTCTGAAAGGATTGCAAACATTGCCGTCTGCTTGATTTAACAGGAACTGAAATGCATTCTTCGGGGATAAGTGCACCAACTTTGGCTGAAACCGTACAGAGTGTTGTGTGAGCTGAGGCGGGGCGGAGCGGGATCCATATCACAAACACAGGGAGATGACTGAGGATGTGAACGGCAAGCCACAAGTTCTGCTTGAATGCATCTGAATGCAGGAGAGGAGGAGGAGATGAGGACTCCCCATCCCAACCCAGCACCCCGAGCTTTCTGCTCACACCTCTTTGGCCTCGCAGCGCCCCCCCTCCCTCCATCCCGCCCGCCCCCGTCTCTTTATATGTCCAGCTGGCTGAGCCACAAAGACTCCAAATGATCCTCAAACCCCCACACGCTTTGTTCTGCTCATTTTCCCACTCCTGAGAGAGAGAGAGAGAGACAGAGTTCTAGTGGCAAAAATTAAAATGAGGAGAGAAGATGGGGGGAGAGAGAAAGATTAAAAAGGTGAGGCAGCGTGAAAGAGTGTGTGAGAACCAGAGTAAACCAGGAATAGTGTCACATCTTCTCCACTGAGGGACTCAGAAACCTCAAGTTAGCCCAGGAACTGATGTAAACATCTTTTACATTCTGACCTTGACATATTAACTGCAGAAAAAGACACAAAATGACCAAAAAAAGACACAAAACGACCAGAAAAAGACACAAAATGACCAAAAAAAGACACAAAATGTCCAAAAAAGACACAAAACGACAATAAAAAGACACAAAATGCCCAGATAAAGACACAAAATGACCCAAAAAAGACACAAAAAGACAAAAAGAAAGACACAAAATAACCAAAACAGACACAAATTGACTTAAAATACACCCAAAAAGACACAAAATGACCAGAAAAAGACACAAAATGACCAAAAAAGACACAAAATGACCAGAAAAAGACACATAGACTAAAAAAACACAAAAAGACACAAAAAGACTAAAAAAAGACACAAAATGACTAAAAAAAGACACAAATTGACAAAAAAAGACACAAATTGACAAAACAAAGACACAAAATGACCATCATTTTCCCACTCCTGAGAGAGAGAGAGAGAGAGACAGAGTTCTAGTGGCAAAAATTAAAATGAGGAGAGAAGATGGGGGGAGAGAGAAAGATTAAAAAGGTGAGGCAGCGTGAAAGAGTGTGTGAGAACCAGAGTAAAGCAGGAATAGTGTCACATCTTCTCCACTCAGACGTCAGGGACTCAGAGACCTCCAGTTAGAGGAGGAACTGATGTAAACATCTTTTATATTGTGACCTTGACATATTAACTGCAGAGGAATGTAAAAGAACCGAGTTAAAGGGAACTCTTGGCCAGCTGGAGCTCTCAGTGCACTTTAACCCATTTAAGGCGGGAAAGCATTACCACTTTTCTGCCATTAAAACCAAAAAAGACATAAAAGGACACAAAATTACCAAAAAAGACACAAAATGACGAAAAAAGACACAAAATCACAAAAAAAGACACAAAATGACTAAAACAAGACACAAAATGACAAAAAAGACACAAAATGACAAAAAAAGACACAAAATTACTAAAAAAAAGACACAAAAAGACACAAAATGAGAATACATGTGGGAGTGTTGCAATGCAACATGGGACTTTTCCAGAATTTTGAAATCATCACCAAAAAAAGGCACAAAATGACCAAAAAAAGACGCAAATAGGCACAAAATTACCAAACAGACACAAAATGACCAAAAAAAAAAGGCACAAAATGACCAAAAAGACACAAAATGAGTAAAAAAAAGAAAAATTAAATTAAATGAGGAAAGAAGAATATTTGTTATTTGTTAGTTATCAAGTTAGTGTTCTGGGCCTGAGTCATTTTAGCTGAAATTGCCCTGTTAAAAGGTTTTTGTCTATCAGTTTCTGGGGGAGTGGTCTTACTGCCTTTATAAATCTGCTTTTAGCTGAAAATCATTAGTGCATTTTAATTTAGAGGAACTACCTGGCTTCTGGTTTCTGGTATAGTATTTGCTTTGAATTTCCAGAAAAACTTCAGGTTTTAGGGGCTTATTTTAAAGGTTTTACAGGCAGTTTTTACAGCCGTTTTGGGCCTAAATGGGTTAATGAGCTGGTTTCTCAGTGCCACTTTCTGCGGGGCCTAAGATCATGTTTTGCGGTAATCATGCGGTCAATTACAGGCAACAAGTCCCTCCAGGTTGAAAGGTTTCAGATCCCCTGTCCCACCCAGCTGAAATCCCCCGGTTCCCTAGCTTGTGTGAAATCATGCGGTGGATTGTTGTGCAGAAAAAGGACCACAGTATGGAGATGTGGGCTGGAACTAATAGGATTGGTTTTGATTCATTAGATTCTCTTTCATCATCCTGGTTGGAATTCCACTCCACGTCTCCTCGGGCTTCACACTTTTAAAATGGAGGTGGGAGGGGGGCAAGTGTTTATAATTGAGCCTCTAGACTGCAAAAGCTCATTACTCTCTATGGAATCATCTGCTTATTTATACCCCATGGAATCAGGATCATAACCATGTGAATGCAGCGCTGTGTTTGTCAAAGTCCCCACAACACAGGACAGGATGTGAGTCAATGGTTGGCCAAATGCATAACCGCAATGTAGAACAGCAATGTATAATAGTGAAACACACAGATACATGTGTAGCTTCTAGCGTTTTTCTACCATTAAAGCCGGGAATTTTCGGTCTCTTGGCCAATGAAATGCATCAGACTACATGTGGGAGTGTTGCAATGCAACATGGGACTTTTGCAGAACTTTGAAATCATCACCAAAGAGACACAAAATGACCAAAAAAAGACACAAAATGATAAAAAAAAGACACAAAAAGACACAAAATGACTAAAAAAAGAGACAAAATTACCAAAAAAAGACAGTCCCGACAACACAGGACAGGATGCGATTCAATGGTTGGCGAAATGCATAACTGAAATGTAGAACAGCAACAATAGTGAAACACACGGATACATGTGTAGCTTCTAGCTGTAGGTTATCGAACAACTAGGCTGATTCTGAATGATTAAAGTGGCAAATCTACGAAAAAAAAGTGGCAAATGTATGAGAAAAAAGTGGCAAATTTACAAGAAAAAAGTGGCAAATGTATGAGAAAAAAGTGGCAAATTTACGAGAAAAAAGTGGTAAATCTATGAGAAAAAAGTGGCAAATCTGCGAGAAAAAAGTGGCAAATGTATGAGAAAAAAGTGGCAAATGTATGAGAAAAAAGTGGCAAATTTACGAGAAAAAAGTGGTAAATCTATGAGAAAAAAGTGGCAAATCTGCAAGAAAAAAGTGGCAAATTTACAAGAAAAAAGTGGCAAATGTATGAGAAAAAAGTGGCAAATCTACGAGAAAAAAGTGGCAAATCTATGAGAAAAAAGTGGCAAATCTATGAGAAAAAAGTGGCACATTTTCGTGAAAAAAGTGGCAAATTTTCAAGAAAAAAGTGGCAAATTTTCGAAAAAAAAGGGGCAACTCTATGAGAACAGATTTATGAGAAAAAAAAGACTGAAAAATAGTGTTTTGTCTTTGTCAAGGAACCCTGAAGACACCCCCTTTTTTCATACTTGGCCCTAATACGCCGTCGCACTTCTGTGCCTAACTGTATGTTGAAGTAAAACTAAATAGTAGTTTTCATAAAAATCAGTCATCAACTTTAATTAAACGTCTTAAACTGAATGAGCTGGCAAACAATTTGTTTCCTGAAAGCTGAAATGAATATTTTGCAATTTTGTGAAGTATTTGCATTCATGCTGAGAGTCTGTGCAGCAGCTGACTTAAAGAGAAAACACAGAAACAGAAACTCTTGGTCTGTCCAAAGGTAACAAATCCAACTACCAGCAGCTCTAAAACTCATATAACACATCTGAAAAGGCAAAATTGTCATTTTTACTATTTGTTTTGGACCAAACAAACAATATTAAGTGTCAGCTTTAGGGGCACAGAGACATTCCCCTGCATAGGAAGTGTTTTTTTCTGTTGGGAAAGGTTGTTAGATATATAAAAGGACATTGGTACACCACTATCTTCTTTTTTCATGAGACAAGAAATAAAAGTGTGTCTGGTTACGCATAAAAAACAAGAACACTCCCCACACCGAGGGCACAATGAAACACACTGCAGTGATGCTAAAAAAGAACATGAACTTTTATAATCAAGGGATTTATACTGTATGTGTGTAAATGTCCATATGTTTATATTCTCATCTGTATAACGGTGTGTATGTGAGTATGTGTATGTATATATGCATCTAGCCTATGTTGTTGTTGTTTACGTAGTTGTTTATTTTTGGTCCAAAAAGAAGAATTAATAAAAAAATAAAATGAGAAAAAATAATGAAATGAACAGCTCATCACAAAACACAACTGATGTTGATGCTGTTTTTAAATAAATTGATTTGCTCATTCATTGCAATTGTTTTATAGCAGCTGGAGACACAGATTAACTATTAGTTCATTTATTGACTAGTTTGAATCTATATATGCGACATGACTTTCAAAATGAATGTGTAGAATTACAAAACTTTGTCACCATGAAATACAGTCTGTAATTTAAGACTATAAGACAAGATAAAGCTAAACCAACTAGATTAACAGTAAAGTGAGGGACATGTCTTCATGTTTGCAAGACAATGTCAAACAAACTGTTAGAGGTGTGAATCAGCATATCGGCCCCACAATACGAGTTTATCTTGATACTGAAATCACGATACAATATTATTGTGATTTTAAGCATTTTGCGATTCGGTGAGATTTGCATTTTCCATGTTTTTTCTTGATAATAATCAAAATCAATATCAAGAAAACCATGGAAAATAGCTAAATATCCGCTCTTAAATTAAACTCCTAATATTTGTCCAAACAAATGTACCTTTAGTTGTACCAGGCATTAAAATAAACAACAAATAAACAAGAAAGCAAGGAGTAAACAAGAGTGATCCAATCATTTTCCCATGACTGTATATAATGTCTTTATAAAAACAGTGTTTCAGTCCTGTAGTATGCCTAAAAACATTTATTCATCTTGTGTATTAAATGATAAAACATATAAAAAACAACCTGCTGGACGTGTCTTTTCTGCTGGTTGGACATAAACAGTCACCAACGTGCAGACAGTTGGCTGTGAAGACAACATGGAGGCTCCTGCTGTTTGTGTTTGGGATTCATTCTGTAGTCTGTTTCCACATGAAGAAGGGGGGCGGGGGGCTCTCATCGGCCTTGCTTGTCTTAAGTTGTGTACTTCAGCGGTGTGGTTCTGGTGCCAGCTCTGACCCTGGCACCTCTAGTTTGTTCTCAAGGCCTTGGCATAGACCGGCTCCAGGAAATGAAAGGGCAGCAGCATGAAGAACACCAGCAGGAAGACCACGCTCACCACCGCCAGCAGGACGTAGCGCCCGATGAACAACGTGTCCACTATCTGTGGAGAGAAAGAGCAGAGCGGGTTATTTTTAGGAGTTGTTAGGAACTCACACAGAATGTTTTTACTTAGTAAACAGAATCCAGAAGAGCACGGCTGGTCAGATATACTGTGTTTCCTCTATCGGCCACTAGATGTCAGGAGAGGGCCTTCAGAAAAACAGCTACAGCAGTTAGAGTTATAACATGGGGTTATCAATGGACATTCTGTATAGATAGAGACAGACAGGAGGACAGACAGACAGACAGACAGGCAGGCAGGAGGACAGACAGACAGACAGACAGACAGACAGACAGACAGACAGGCAGGCAGGCAGGCAGACAGGAGGACAGACAGACAGACAGACAGACAGACAGGCAGGCAGGCAGGCAGACAGACAGACAGACAGACAGGTAGGCAGACAGACAGAAAGGAGGACAGACAGACAGACAGACAGACAGACAGACAGACAGAAAGGAGGGCAGACAGACAGACAGGAGGACAGACAGATAGACAGAAAGGAGGACAGACAGACAGACAGACAGGAGGACAGACAGATAGACAGAAAGGAGGACAGACAGACAGACAGACAGACGGACAGACAGACAGGAGGACAGACAGATAGACAGAAAGGAGGACAGACAGACAGACAGACAGACAGACAGACGGACAGACAGACAGGAGGACAGACAGACAGGAGGACAGACAGACAGACAGACAGACAGACAGACAGACAGACAGACAGACAGGAGGACAGACAGACAGATAGACAGAAAGGAGGACAGACAGACAGACAGACAGACAGACAGACAGACAGACAGACAGACAGACAGACAGACAGGAGAACAGACAGACAGACAGACAGACAGACAGACAGACAGGAGAGAGTTTATTTTCTCCACCCTGATGGGTTGACAGTGCAGAATAACAGGTAAACTGAGTGCTGAGACATACAGAACCTGACCAGTGACAGACTGCTGTCAGCTGTGAGCTTTGAGAGAAAAATGCACATTTGGCTACATGGATGCACAGTTAGATTTAATTTAAGATAATCTGAATGATACATTTTCTAACTCTGTGCTGCATTTGGCAGACCTGTACTGACTGATTCATCTGTTGAGAAAGTGACGGAGACCTCAAAGCCAACTCAAACTAACTATGAATGGTACATTTTAGCTACTAACTGGTAAAAACATTAGAGAAAAATAAGCACATTCCTCAGTGGGCTCTTCAGTAAGCACTCGCGACACAAAATGACTAAAAACAAGACACAAAATGACCAAAAAAGACACAAATTGACTAAAAAAAGACACAAAATGACCAAAAAAAGACACAAAAGGACCAAAACAAGACACAAAATGACCAAAAAAGACACAAATTGACTAAAAAAAGACACAAAATGACCAAAAAAAGACACAAAGTGACCATTACTTTTTGACTTTTGGTCCATATCGCCCAGCCCTATTTGCAACATGTCATTTTCTGTTGCTAGGTGTCTCTCAATGAAAACAAAAACAAAAGACGAAGCATCATTGCATCATTCCTTCCAGCCAGGTAGAAAACCTTCAGTGTTTACAGTTCAGGAGGAGCTGAATTAGGTCTCCTTCTCTCCAAAACAAACTGACCCAGTGATTACAACCTGTAAACACACTAAATAAATCAGTTCACCAATAAAAAAGATGTTTTCAAATGCTATATGGCACGTTGGCAGAGAGGCTGCAGGCTGAGCTGCTGCCAACGATGCTCAGCTTGTTTCTCGTTCAGGAGGGTTCGACCTTCTCCTCCTCTCTAAGACAAATGGATCCAGTGATTTAAACCAGAAAAAACATTGAATGAAGTAATTTAATGTTAAAAATGTGTGTTTCTTAGATGCTGTTTCACACACCGGTGGAGGGGCTGAAGCTGAGCTGTTTCTCTGGTAACTTAAGATCTGTCATGTTGTGTCTTTTTTTTTTTTTTTTTTTTTTTTTTTTTTAGTAATTTTTAGTCTTTTTTTGTGTCTTTTTTTAAGCATTTTAGTTTTTTTCTGTCATTTTGTGTCTTTTTTCAGTTATTTTGTGTCTTTTGTAAATAATTTAGTGTTTTTTCAGTCATGTTGTATCTTTTTTTGGTCACTTTGTGTCTTTTTGGTCATTTTGTGTATTTTTTTAGTAATTTTTTGTCTTTTTTGTGTCTTTTTTAAGTAATTTAGTTTTTTTCTGTCATTTTGTGTCTTTTTTTGGGTAATTTTGTGACTTTTTAAAGTAATTTAGTCAGGGGTTTTCTTTGGTCAATTTGTGTCTTTTTTTTTAGTAATTTTGTGTCTTTTTTTTTTTTTTAGTCATTTTTAGTTGGGATGCAGCTAGCTCACGGCTAATTCTCCGGTGTTAGCATCCTTTAGTCGACTCTGGTAAACCCGAGGCTAACGTACACGGTTAGACTCTAGTTTCACATCATTTAATTAATTGGAAGCATAATATGATCATTTATATTAGTAGTTAATGTGAAATTTTCATAGAATCTTATTTGAACTGTGTCCGATTTTGGGATAGAGTGACATTACTTGCATTGGATCACTAATCAGACAATAAGATGAGTTTGCAGAAGCAGTATGAGGACAGACGAATGGGAGTATTGGGAGATAAATGTGCTTCCAGGATTTGATATGCAGTGTTTATGATTGGTGACTTAATAAACAGATCTGACATTTAAACCTCATGTATTACTGCATCACCTGATTCTAACCATGCCATAACCCGACTCTGTGGAAGCCAGTGTCAGCACCACCTTTAAACCTGGTCTCTGGCTCTGAATCACAGCCATGCAGCGGTTATTGATTGTTGCAGGAATGAGACCTGTATGTTCAGGGAATAACCTGTGCAGCAGTGTATTTGAAGACACAGCATGTTTGTTGTTTCACTGCTGCTGATGCTGGGCTGCTGGTTATTTTCTGATGCTACTGTTCTTCATCTAGACCAGGGGTCTCAAACTGAAATTACCTGGGGGCCGCTGGAGGCAGTATCAAAATGACCAGAAAAAAAGACAAAATGACCAAAAAAGACACAAAACGACCAAAAAAAGACACAAAATTACAACAAAAAAGAGACACAAAATTACAAAAAAAGACATAAAAAGACTGGAAAAACACTAAATTACTTAAGAAATAAACAGAATTACCAAAACAGACACAAAATTATTTCCAAAAAGACACAAAATTACCCCAAAAAGACACAGAATGACCGAAAAAGACACAAAAATATTAAAAAAAGACACAAAATGACCCCAAAAAGACACAAAATGACAGAAAAAAACAAAATTACTTAAAAAAGAAACAAAATGACCAAAAAAGACACAAAATTATAAAAAAAAGACACAAAATGACCCAAAAAAATACACAAAATTACTAAAAAAGACACAAAACTATTTAAAAAAGAAAGACACAAAATTACCAAAAAGGACACAAATGACCAAAATAGACACAAAATTATAAAAAAAAAAAATACTAAATTGTTAAAAAAGACACTAAATTATTTAAAAAAGACACAAAATTACCCCAAAAAGTAATTAACACACAACACGGTAAAGTGCCATTCATATAAAACTCACATTAAACTTTCATATCAAGGTGGGGGCCACAAAATATCTTCACGAGGGCCACAATTGGCCCGCGGGCCGCGAGTTTGAGACCCCTGATCTAGACGTTTGATCAGTGGGGACACAAAGCACATAACACTGCTGCTTTTCTGAGTAATACCTCAATTAACCGATCTAAATGAAACAAGTTGCAGGACAAGACCCTCCTGATCTGCATCGGTGTTGCATAAGTTAGACAAAGTTTGAGTTCATCGAGTTGCTTTCTGATCGATTGATTTAATTAACACTTCACTAATAGCTCCAGGTCTTTGTTAATATTTAGATCATGAGCCATGCATGTATAGGAGAACACAAACTGAGAAAAGGCCCTTAAGCCAGATAATACCAGAAGAGTTTCAGCCCTACTGCTGACTGAAGAGAGATTTCACAGGGTCTGTTGTGGAATGAGAGTAGGTGTGTGTGTGTGTGTGTGTATGGGTCCACTGGTGTCTATGGGAGGTGGGGATGATGTATGCCGTCTCTTATGGATGCATTTAACACATCTCACTTTTTAATTTGCCAATTACACAGCAAGCAGGAACCCAAAGTGTGGGCCATGTTTTATTAATGTGCCATTGAGCGCACGGGTGGTAGCTGGCAGACGGGCGGGGGGGCTGGAGGAGAGGGGGGGGGTTTGGCGTAAACCACCCCCACCCCTAGTCTGGGACTGGCCTAATTGGCACTATGATATTTTACTTTTGTTTAACAGCAAGAGGTTAGACACACATTCACACACAGTGGAAAACACACACAGTCCTATATATATTATCTCTGTGCCTGCAGGGAAGGATTCAGAAAATGAAAATGAGCTTTCATCTAAAACACGATATGGAAACAAAGGCATCATTCACCGTTTTGGTTTTTCACCTTTCAGTGTCTTATAACTAGAGCTGGGTGTTATATGGTCTACACTGTAAAAAAAAACCTGTTGTTTTTACGGTAAAAAAACAGCAGCTGTAATTTTGTGTCTTTTTGAAATAATTTTGTCTTTTTAAAATAATTTTGTGTCTTTTTTGGTAATTCTGTGTCTTTTTTAAATGATTGAAATAATTGCCAGAATTACTTTTTTTTTTTTTTTTTTAAACATACTGTTTTGGCATATATATCCTTTTTCGGTATTTCATTGTTACTGAAACTGAAACTGAAACTTTTTGGGTAATTTTGTGTCTTTTTTTGGTAATTTTGTGTCTTGTCTTAATAATTTTAGTGTCTTTTTAAAATAATTTTGTGTCTTTTTTGGTAATTCTGTGCCTTTTTTGGTAATTTAGTGGTTTTTTTTTTGTCATTTTGTGTCATTTTGTGTCTTTTTTAAATAATTTTGTCTTTTTCAAATAATTCTGTGTCTTTTTTAAATGATTGAAATAATTGCCAGAATTATTTTTTTTTTTATAAAACATACTGTGTTTTGGCTGATATATACATTTATGGTATTTCATTGTTACTGAAACTGAAACTGAAACATTTTTGGTAATTTTGTGTCTTTTTTTGGTAATTTTGTGTCTTGTCTTAATAATTTTAGTGTCTTTTTAAAATAATGTAGTGTCTTTTTTGGTAATTTAGTGTTTTTTTTTTTTTGTCATTTTGTGTCATTTTTGGGTAATTTTGTGTCTTTTTTAAATAATTTTGTCTTTTTAAAATAATTTTGTGTCTTTTTTGGTAATTCTGTGTCTTTTTTAAATGATTGAAATAATTGCCAGAATTACTTTTTTTTTTTTTATAAAACATACTGTGTTTTGGCTGATATATACATTTACGGTATTTCATTGTTACTGAAACTGAAACTGAAACTTTTTGGGTAATTTTGTGTCTTTTTTTGGTAATTTTGTGTCTTGTCTTAATAATTTTAGTGTCTTTTTAAAATATTTTTTTGCCTTTTTTGGTAATTTAGTGTTTTTTTTTGTAATTTTGTGTAATTTTGTGTTTTTTTTAAATAACTTTGTCTTTTTAAAATAATGTTGTGTCTTTTTTGGTAATTCTGTGTCTTTTTTAAATGATTGAAATAATTGCCAGAATTACTTTTTTTTTTTTTTTTTTTTAAACATACTGTTTTGGCTGATATATACATTTACGGTATTTCATTGTTACTGAAACTGAAACTGAAACTTTTCGGGTAATTTTGTGTCTTTTTTTGGTAATTTTGTGTCTTGTCTTAATAATTTTAGTGTCTTTTTAAAATAATTTTGTGTCTTTTTTAGTAATTCTGTGTCTTTTTTTAAATGCTTTTGTGCCTTTTTTGGTAATTTAGTGTTGTTTTTTTTTGTCATTTTGTGTCATTTTTGGGTCATTTTGTGTCTTTTTAAAATAATTTTGTCTTTTTAAAATAATTTTGTGTCTTTTTTGGTAATTCTGTGTCTTTTTTAAATGATTGAAATAATTGCCAGAATTACTTTTTTTTTTTTTAAACATACTGTTTTGGCTGATATATACATTTACGGTATTTCATTGTTACTGAAACTGAATTAACCCATTTATCATTTTACGGTCTTTTACTGTCATGGTTTAGTAGTTTATCACCGTAAAATCTACAGACATTTTTTATAGAGTATAAATGAAATGTTGTTTGGCAGATTTACAATTTTGTTCATTTATTTTCATGAAAGCAAACGATCAAAGACAAAGGAATGATCAAAATATGTTTTGTTTTTGATTATGCAACCCTAAATCACAAATTTTTTCACTAAAAAAGTAATTTCCCTCAAAATTTAGTGGAGTTTCTTAATTTGAAAGGGACACAGGTAACATGTTTATGAGTTCATTTGAAAATAATCGAATGAATCTATGACATACACAGTCAGGGAAATATGATTAGACCACCCTTGTTTTCTTCAATGTATTTTTCACTTTAATGTCTGGTACAACTAAAGGTACATTTGTTTGGACAAATATAATGATAACAACAAAAATAGCTCATTATAGTTTAATTCAAGAGCTGATATCTAGACATTTAACATGGTTTTCTTGATAATAACCAAAATCATAATCAAGTTTAAATGACACTATACGTGTTGCGTGTGGAAGGTCCCTTTAATTACTTTTTTTTGGTAATTTTATGTCTTTTTTGGGTAATTTTGTGTCTTGTCTTAATATTTTTTTGTCTTTTTAAATAATTTTGTGTCTTTTTTGGTAATTCTGTGTCTTTTTTAAATGATTTTGTGCCTTTTTTTTGTAATTTTGTGTATTTTTTGGGGTCATTTTGTGTCTTTTTAAAATTATTTTGTGTATTTTTTTTGGTCATTTTGTGTCTATTAACTAATTTAGTGTTTTTTCAGTCATTTTGTTTCTTTTTTGGTCATTTTTGTGTCTTTTTTTTTGTAATTTTGTGTCTTTTTTAAGTAATTTAGTTTTTTTCCAGTCATTTTGTGTCTTTTTTAAATTATTTTGCGTCTTTTTTGGGGTAATTCTGTGTATTTTTTGGTCATTTTGTGTCTATTAACTAATTTAGTGTTTTTTCAGTAATTTTGTGTCTTTTTTTTTAGTAATTTTGTGTCTTTTTTGGTAATTTTGTGTCTTTTTTAAAGTAATTTAATTTTTTCTGTCATTTTGTGTCTTTTTATAGCTATTTTGTGTCTTTTTTTGGTCATTTTGATACTACTTCCAGGGGCCCCCAGGTAATTTAATTTTGAGACCCCTGCATTATTGGCTGATTATGTATGATTTAGTATACTAAAATACGTTGTGCATCCCTAGTTCTGATGTTTTAATGACACAAAGGATGAGCAATTTCACACATTGGAGGGCAACGAACAAAAAGTGATTTTACATGTGACTTCTTCAAACACAGGACTCCATGTCTGAAGTAGCATCGGAGTCATTTCACCCCCAAGATTTGCACAGAAATCCAGGAAGTCCCATTCGCCGCCTGTCTCTGCTGCTGGTCTGGTATCTGCCTTTGCACAAAGGCTATAAAACGTGAGCTAGCAGGACGGGGCTCTGCACCGCTATTTCTATGGGGTAGCAGCTTGCCTGGCAGATCTGGCCAGCTTATTGGCACGACCCGGAGGCAACATGGGGGAGTGTTTGTTCTGTATTGCTGTTGGACTAAGATAAAGCAGAACAGGCCTTTATGACAAGCACATACACAGACGCGCACACACAATGACACATGCTATTTACAGGCATACAGCGCCGTGGATACCGGCTCATATCAGAGGGGAGCTTTCATTCAGGATACGTTGTTTATATACATCTACCTCCAGCCTAAATAAAGAATTTATCTTCAATCAGTACAAAAAAGGCATTCTGCTCTGAGTTACAGCCTCACACACACAATCAAAATATGAATTACCCTTTGAAATCTTAAAAGATGCATAAAGATACATGTTTTTGCTACTGTCGTCATTGATAAGCATTAAATAAGAGACAACTTTTATTTAATTTACTGTTCTTAAATGTTTCATAATGCATCAAGGGAGCAGATGCTATACTTAATCCTCTGGGGTCTATATTTCAGATAACGTGGCTTTTTTTAAAGCGTCGTAACAAAAAAACTGCTGTCGACTTCACTCCAAATTACAGACTTTAATAGTACAAAAATATTGATTCAAGTGTGAAAGTAGGATGGGACGAGGCAGGCGTGGCATTCTGTAAAAAATTGAAAAAAGGGGTCTAATTATCTAACACTGTTCCCATAAATAAACATGTTTTTATGGTATTTTTTTTATGTATAGTTTTATTATATTTGAATTTTACCTTTATATGTTCATATTTGTAACCTATGTTTACATTTTTTCAGGTCTGAAACAGTTCATTGAGCATATCTGTGGGTTTTATTATAGTATTTTTGGGCTCAATATGTTAATAAAGTGGGTTATGGTTGAAATAATAATTGTCAGATCATGTTGAAGTTGTGCTGAGAAAATACCAAATACCAAACATGAGTATAGTAAATATTAAAAGGGCAAATAGGCTCAGACCCCAGAGGGTTAATAAACAGATCTGACATTAAAACCTCATGTATTACTGCACCTCACCTGATTTTAACCATGCCTTGACCTGACACTATCAAATCCAGTGTCAGATGCTGTATGTGATTAAATGTCTATTAAATGTACATTTTTTGGAGCACAAAAGTCAATATGAGATGACCTTTCAATTAAAGCTGAAATAGCTGTGTAGAGCCCTGCGACCATGCAATGATGGTAAGAGCACAGATGCAGAGGGCCCAGAAATACTAACCAATCACAGCAGACTTTTTAGGGAGGGGGGCTTTAAAGGGACACTTTAGCCGTGTTTCCTTTAGGGGGAAAAGTGGCCACCGGGAAAGTCTCAGGCCACGCCCACTCAAATGTCCGCCCACTCTGCGTGTCTCCATTATAAAAAGGCCCCCAGAGGGATTTAGAGACTCCGGAGGTGACGCAGGGTTTTTCGATCGTCGCGACAGATTAAACAAGGGAGACGCAACTGTGGCTGCCGTCGCTAACTGTGCACAAAGTCAGCAGCTGATCATAAACATTGTGAATTAACCAGCATCGCTAACTGTGCACAGAGTGTCCGCTGCTTGTTGTAAACAAACAGAGATCGCTAAGTGAACACCTACTGCAGCAGCAGCACATACACACTGTACTGCTACAGAGCTAACTGTTAGCCTATTAGCACATACACACTGTACTGCTTCAGGGCTAACTGTTAGCCTATTAGCACAAACACACTGTACTGCTACAGAGCTAACTGTTAGCCTATTAGCACATACACACTGTACTGCTTCAGGGCTAACTGTTAGCCTATTAGCACAAACACACTGTACTGCTACAGAGCTAACTGTTAGCCTATTAGCACATACACACTGTACTGCTTCAGGGCTAACTGTTAGCCTATTAGCACAAACACACTGTACTGCTACAGAGCTAACTGTTAGCCTGTTAGCACATACACACTGTACTGCTACAGAGCTAACTGTTAGCCTGTTAGCACATACACACTATACTGCTACAGAGCTAACTGTTAGTCTGTTACCACATACACACTGTACTGCTACAGAGCTAACTGTTAGCCTGTTAGCACATACACACTGTACTGCTACAGAGCTAACTGTTAGCCTGTTAGCACATACACACTGTACTGCTACAGAGCTAACTGTTAGCCGGCTCTGTGACTGCAGCTGGGAGAGACTGCTGCAGGAGGAATGTGCCTCTTCGACTTGTTCTTACTCTTCTTAACGAGCCCCCAGCCCCCGCAGCTCGTTAAGAAGAGCTGAAAAGTTGCTAATTATAGCAACAAAGTTAGCAAAACTGCTTCACCAGCTTTTACAAATGGCGCGTGTTGTTGAAAAACAACAAACGGCCCTGTTCTTATACAGAGATGAAAAACATCTTTAAAACTTTAGCTTTAAAACATGTTGACTTGTTACAATCGAGACCCAAAATAGAAGTATACATTGAAAATTAGCATATTAGGTCCCCTTTAAGATTCATTTTGGGGATTTTTTCTCCTTTATTAGATAGTACAGTTGCAGATAAACAGGAAACGGGGGACAGAGAGAGAAGATGACATGCAGCAAAGCACCACAAGTTGGAATTTGGCCGCAGTGAAAGACCCAGACTTAGTTAATGAAGCTTAGGCCTGACCAGGTTAGCTACCAGGGCGCCCCATTATCTGAGTTTTTTTATGTGTGTGTAACGGTGTGTGTGATTAGTACATAGAGCTCACCTCGATCTCTTTGAAAGTTGTCGCTGTCTCTGGGCTCCGAGGGAAAAACACCAACACTAAAGTGATGGTGAGAGCCAGTAAGAAAATGGGGATAACGCCTAACCTGGCAAGACACAAAACACACAACACACACAATTACACAACACAAAGAGAACAACATTAGGACTCCCACTGCTGATTTGTGGGGAGACTTGCAGTAAACGGGGAGTTATCTGAGGATAATGTCATTATTAAGTACCAATCAAAACAATGGCATTCTTTATTGTGTTTTAAAAAAGTTGTTAACTTTCCAATCAAGTAAATAGCACCATGTTTCACCCCATTTAAAATTTACTGTAATTGCACCTTACACAAGTGCACAGTGTTTGGTGTCACAGTGCATCCGACACGGAAACAAACATTTACTGACTTTAACAGTGTTTGAATCTGTTGTAGTCATCACATAAATATCAATCAGCAGGGATTGGAAAGTGCATGGTCCCAGCAATTAATTAGTTAGGCAGCATGAGCATGTGGGTATAATTAATCGTTTCATGGAATTTAAGTGTCAGGAAACTGTAGTTATTCCTGCTGATCTATCTGAGTCGACAACAAAGTATTTAGGTGAAGAAAAAGAAAAGTTGCCACCTTTGTGTGTAATCAAGGCCAGAATGTTAAGAAATAAAGTCATGAAAAAATGATTAGACCACCATTGTTTTCTTCAGTTTCTTGTTGATTTTTATGCCTGGTACAACTAACGGTACATTTGTTTGGACACATATAATGAAAACAACAAAAATAGCTTATAAGAGTTTAATTTAAGAGCTGGTATCTAGATATTTTCCATGGTTTTCTTGATAATAATCAAAATCATTAACAAGAAAAACATGGAAAATGGCTAGATATCAGCCACTTGGTCATTTTGTGTCTTTTTTGATCATTTTTACATCTATTTTTGGTCAATTTGTTTCTATTTCGATAATTTTGTGTCATTTATTGGTGTCTTTTTATTTTTACATCTACAGTCATGGAAACATTCTTGAAAATAACCAAAATCATTATGAATAAAACCATGTTAAATGTCTAGATATCAACCCTTAAATTAAACTCTTACGAGCTATTTTTGTTGTTATCATTATATTTGTCCAAACAAATGTATGTATGACTGTATTTCTTATCATTCTGGCCTTGATTACACACAAAGGTGGCTACTTTTTATTTTCACCTAGATACTTTGTTGTCGACTCAGATAGATCAGCACAAATAACTACTGTTTCCTGACACTTAAATTCAGTGAAACAATTAATTATACCCACATGCTCATGCTGCCTAACTAATTCATTGCTGGGACCATGCACTTAACTCTCATGGGTGAGTTTGTGTTGTTATCATTATATTTGTCCAAACAAATGTACCTTCAGTTGTACCAGGCATTAAAAACAAAGAATTAAAAACAAGAAATTGAGTTATTTCAACATTTAATTAGTCTGTATTTCAGCTTTGAGTTTATGAGATATATGACACAATATTTTGGCCATTTAAATGCAATATGGAGCAAACTGATAACTAAAGCATATATGCCGAATTTTTCAGGAAACCTTACTAATGCCACAAATTAAGTTATTTATGTTGAAGAGTGTTTATGTTTTCTCCAGCATGCAAAATAAGATTAAAGTGTAAAAAATGTCAAGGGAATACGGCATGGACTGATTCACAGGCAATGCCTTGGCTTATTCAATAAATGGTCACCAATGTAGGCTTTTTCCCATCATTTCGGCATAAAATGTTCTAAAAATATAATGATAACCATGGAAAATGTCAGGATATCAGCTCTTAAATTAAACTGTTACGAGCTATTTTTGTTGTTATCATTATATTTGTGCAAACAAATGTACATTTAGTTGTACCAAGCATTAAAATGAACAAGATACTAAACAAAACAAGGGTCAAATAATGTTTTCCACGACTATATATCCGAACTGTTAAACACAACAAAAGGTCTCTTATTTCAACACTTAATTAGTCTGTATTTCAGCTTTGAGTTTATGAGATATATGAAACAATATTTTGGCCATTTCAATGCAATATGGAGATAACTGATAACTAAAACATATGCCGAATTGTTGAGGAAACCTTACTAATGCCACAAATTAAGATATTTATGTTGAAGAGTGTTTATGTTTTTCTCAACACGCAAGATAAGATTAAAGTGTAAAAAATGTCAAGGGAATACGACTCATTTGGCCATAATTGAAAAATCTACTTAATCTCCCACTATATGAATACATACTTCCTACTAGTTATCAAGAAAACCATGGAAAATTGCTAGATATCAGCAGAAATTTAAGAAAACAAGGATGGTCTAATAATTTTTTCCATGACTATATATCCAAAACTGTTAAAAACAGCTAAAGGTCCCTTATGAATCTGGCCAAACTATTTATTTCAACACTTAAATCGACTATATTTCAGCTTTAAGTATGTGAGCCATATGAAACAATATTTTGGCCATTTTAATGCAATATGGAGCTAACTGATAACTAAAACATATGCCGAATTTTAGAGGAAACCTTACTAATGCCAAGAGTAAAGTTATTTATGTTAAAGAGTGTTTGTGTTTTTCCAGCACGCAAGATAAGATTAAAGTGTAAAAAATGTCAAGGGACTACGGCATGAATGGATGCAGAGCCAATGCCTTGGTTTATTCAATAAATGGTCTCCAATGTAGGCTTTTCTCCATGATTTCGGCATAAATTGTTCTAACCACATTGTGTATAGAGTTTGTGTAGTTGTTGCTGTTTTACCTTTGTTATCATTGTATTTGTCCAAACAAATTTACCTTCAGTTGTACCAGGCATTAAAAACAAGAAATTGAGTTATTTCAACACTTAATTAGACTGTATTTCAGCTTTGAGTATGTGAGATATATGAAACAACATTTTAGATAGATAGATAGATAGACAGACTTTATTTATCCCAAGCTGGGAAATTACAGTGTAGCAGCAGCATTACACACAGAGACAATAACAACACAATTAAATAAAAAGAACAACCTAGGCATACTTCAAGCAATAAAATATAAAAATACAATAAAAATACAATAAAATATAAAGTGTCTAAAGAAGGAGGAGAATAGAATTCCAGTGCAGAATAAATATGAATATACAGTATAAAAAATGTTGGTGCTATGAAACAAATAAGGTGCAATGAACAGTGTGCATAAAAACACATAAAGTGCATAGACAGTATGTAATGAACCAGGTTATTATTTGTTATTGTACAGTAATAACCTGGTTCATTACATACTGTCTATGCACTTTATGTGTTTTTTTTGGCCATTTTAATGCAATATGGGGCAAACTGATAACTAAAACATATGCCGAATTTTAGAGGAAACCTTACTAATGCCACAAATTAAGTTATTTATGTTGAAGAGTGTTTATGTTTTTCCCAACACGCAAAATAAGATTAAAGTGTAAAAAATGTCAAGGGAATACGGCATGATTGGATGCACAGCCAATGCTTTGGCTTATTCAATAAATGGTCTCCAATGTAGGCTTTTCTCCATAATTTCGGCATAAAATGTTATAACCACATTGTGTATAGAATGTTTGGATGTGTTGTTATCACTCACTTTGCAGACCCGGATGCTCTGAGCAGCATCATCCCGAAAACAAGAGCTGCGATCCAAACGCTCGCGACAACAAAGACGCCCTCACCGACCCCCAGCACGGTGCTGGACATGTTTGGTAAATAACGTTTTAAAGTATATTACCCGACAGACACAGCAGTTTATCAGTAAAGTGGGTAAAACGTGACTTTACAGCGGACGGTTCGGCATTATTTAGCGACACTGTAACGTTATCTCAAACAAGTTAAATAACTTAGAATAGCTAGCTAGCTACATTAGCTAACGTTAGCTGTAAACATTGATAGCTAGCACTGTTAGCTCCGCTTTGTTCCGACCGACGTTTTTTGCTGAATTAAAAAAAATAAATACAATATATATAAAATATATAAAAAAAATATGACTATTCCCCTTCGTAATAATTTAATTTTGCTGTCTATTAACCTGTTATTTTCATATCGTAATCGGTTCAAGGGATATTATTTGGCGTTGCCAACCGCGTCTTCTGCTTCCTGGTAACAACAAGCTGGAATGTGATTGGTTACTGGAATTCATTACGGACCAATCACAAGCGTCGTTCCTGAAATCTACAGAACGTCACTCATTTCTTCTGACTTTTTACCATTCATATGATACCATGTGCTCCTTTACTCCTTTTCTATATACTTTAAATCAGGGGTCTCAAAGTCGCGGCCCGCGGGCCAATTGTGGCCCTCGTGATGATATTTTGTGGCCCCCACCTTGATATGAAAGTTTAATGTGAGTTTTATATGAATGGCACTTTACCGTGTTGTGTGTGGAAGGTCCGTTTATTATCTGCTGTATTGTTTTTACTGGAAAAAGTGGAAATGTTATGTAATGTAATTTTGTGTCTTTTGTTAGTAATTTTGTGTCTTTTTTTTTCTAGAAATTTTGTGTCTTTTTCTAATAATTTTGTGTCTTTTCTTAGTAATTTAGTGTATTTTGGGGGTAATTTTGTGTCTTTTTAAAGTAATTTAGTGTTTTTTCAGTCATTTGGGGTCATTTTGTGTCTTTTTTGGGGTCATATTGTGTCTTTTTAAGTAATTTCGTTTTTTTCTGTCATTTTGTGTCTTTTTCTTAGTAATTTTGTGTCTTTTTTTTGTGGTCATTTTGATACTGCGGCCCCCAGGTAATTTGAGTTTGAGACCCCTGCTTTAAATGAACCTTTTACAGACTTGAATCATAACTTTTTTTTCTTTATCTCGAAAAGCTGTTTTTAGTGTATTCTATTACATTTTTTGTGTGTGATTTAGGGATAAACATCTTCCAGGCCACCCTGAGAAGACTGATGTATAAGTTTATATGTAGACTGCAGGGGTCCCAGAATAATCTTATTATTATCAGTTTGACAGGCCCATTTTACCTGAAACTGCTCATACAAAAAAAGTTGGCACAGCCGATGTTTTAAGAACTGTAGGGCCTGAATAATTATATTTTATTTCATTATTTCAACACAAAATCATCAGAAACAGTCAATATTAATCATAAAAACACATGGAAAAGTCTTATATGGTATTATGTTATTGTCCCAAGTGATTTACCAAAAAGTGGCACAATTTAGCTGATATCACCCAAGTTATAATAGATCATAATAGAATAATATATCTTTCTTGAGGAGGTGCTTTTTATAAGCCCATATAGGGTTTTTTAACCTCTCCCGCACTTACTATTCTTGTTTCATTTCTGTTTTTTGTAATTGTCCTTTACTATGATGCAAATAAATAAATATAAATAAATACAAATTCAAAAGCCACGGCCATCACCATATGGATAGGCCTACCAACAACCAATTAAAATAAAATAATGATAACAAACAAACAATCTAGCTTGAAGAAGGACACAAACTAAACGGTACTGTAGAAGTTATTTTAAACAAGCGGCAAAAATCCATTGAAGCACTTAAAGCACAGTTGATCCTGGTACATGTAGGCTATACAGCAGCAATTATCACCACAGGTGATAGGCTGCATTGTGCTACATACAGTAAATGACTGTGTGGTGGCTGCTGATTGAAAATCGATACAGTTTCTACCGGTGTCCATAGACAGGGAATCTTTTGGTGATAATTACTATTTTTATGGACAGATCAGAGATTTCTGCAAAGTTCTGTAAACAGTCTGTGATGTTTCTTTTTTGGTCCCAATCATATCCAGTCTAGAGCTGCAACAGTTATTTAATTTATCAAACAATAATTAAATTAATCGGCAACTATTTTGATAATCCAATGATTGGTTTGAGCAAGTTTTTTAAAGTCCAAATTCTCTGATTTCAGCTTCTTCAATGTGAATATTTCTGGTTTCTTTGTTCCTTTATGACAATAAACTGAATATCTCTTTGGTTTGTGGACAAAACAAGAGATTTGAGGACGTCATCTTAAACATAAATTGTGTAAATTTGTGTAATGCAATTACAATAAAATTAGAATTGATTGACACAATTATGAGACACAAAATTACTTAAAAAAAAGGACACAAAAAGACCCAAAATGACCAAAAAAGACCCAAAATGACCAAAAAATACCTAAAATGACTAAAAAAGACACAAAATGAGAAGACAAAATGACCCAAAAAACACAGAAGAAGACACAAAATGACTAAAAAAGACACAAAATGACCAAAAAAGGACACAAAATGACTTACAAAGACACAAAATGACTAAAAAAATACACAAAATGACCAAATTGTCATCAAAATGAATTGCCCCTTGGTATTATTAAAAAAAAAAATTGAATTGAATTGAATTGAATGTGCAGCAATGTGAGAAGCCACCTGTGTGTTTTTGAAGCATGCAGTTATTAATGTGGACCGACAGGGGGCTGGCCAGACCCGCTGTTTAAAGTTGTGTGTCTCAGCGTGTTCGTGTGTGTGTGTGTGTGTGTGTGTGTGTGTGTGTGTGTGTGTTCTGGTCCCACTGGAAGTGGTGGTGCCTCTGCTTGCTTAGAAGACATGTTGCCTTAAGTGACCCTGGTAAGATCCATGCATCCATCATTTGTTAGTCACATGGGACGGATCACATTTACCACCATTCAGTGAAAAGTGAACTATAAGGCTTACAAGAACATCATTTACACTAATTTACTAAACTATGCATGCAGTTTGTAGTCCTTACTTTGTTTTCCCGGAATCCCCTGACATGATTTCATTTGTTCTGCAATTGCAATAAAATAAGGCAAAGTCAAGAATGTCAGAATGGAGAAAACAAGCAGCAACACACACATTATTCCCAGATTCTTATGGACAGTAACTAGAAACCTCCAGGATCTTGTTTCTCTTCCAGGTATACTAGGCTCAGTCACTGGTAAAATAAACAATATATTAGATGGATAAAGCAGCAAATGTTAAAATAAAGTTTATACCAACACGTGGATTTCATACATCAATTTTGCTCTGGTGACTATATTTCAGTAGTTTAGCATAAAGGCCAGATTGAGTGCATTAGGACTGGCATATGTTTGGAAAATTGCAGAATTAACAAGGGATTACTCCCATTTCTTGCAACAAATAAGAGGAAACTGTGAATGTATAATATCTCTTGTAAGCTAAAATAGTTGAAGGTCAGAGATAAATAAATCAACAACGCTTTTAATGCCTTAGATAGATAGATAGATAGATAGATAGATAGATAGATGGGTCTTTTTTCTGGTCATTACGTTTTTCAATTACGTTATTCTGTTTTTTTGGGGGTCATTTTGTCTTCTCATTTTGTGTCTTTTTGGTCATTTTGTGTCTTTGTAAGTCATTTTGTGTCTTTTTGGTTATTTTGTGTCTTTTTTGGTCATTTTGTGTCTTTTTTTGTCATTTTGTGTCTTTTTTGTGTCTTTTTTGCTCATTTTGTATCTTTTTTAGTTATTTTGTGTCTTTTTTTGGTTATTACTTGTCTTTTTTTGGTAATTTTGTATCTTTTTTGGTCATTTTGTGATGATTTTGTGAAAATATACAATTAATCCAGCACATTTATCACATTTTACCCTCCAGCATAGCATAGCACCCCCTCCGGTGATTGAATAGGATTGTATGATACTTACAATACGATACGAAAACTTTATTATCCACTGAGTGGAAATTCCTCTTTGGTTTCACCATAAACATGTCTCAAAACAACAGAATAAATAGTACAGCAATAACTGTACTTCACACATCACTCATTCAAGTACAACATTTCATAAAAGCACACCACAGTACAAATCAAGTTTACAAATGTAGGTATAAGACCTGCCTTAATCACTTAAATGTATATGTAGCAGGTTCAGATGTGAATTCCACAAAAAACACCACAATGCAGAGAAAATACAGACCAGTTACATATATCAACACACAACTAAACAAAATACTAACATGCATTTTTATACATGTTAGTATTTTGTTTATTTGTGTTTATTTCAAAATTGAATAAAATCACTTTTTGATATTGAAAGTTACTATTATCTTTAAAGTGTCTGACCAGGAAAACATTGATATATTGTTTTGACTAAAAAAGACACAACATGACTAAAAAAAGGACACAAAATGACACAAAATACCCAAAATGACCAAAAAAAGGACACAAAATGTATCAGAATACATGTGGGAGTGTCGCAATGCAACATGGGACTTATCCTGAACTTTGATATCATCACCAAAAAAAGACACAAAATGACCAAAAAAAAGACACAAAATGACCAAAAAAGACACAAAATGACTTACAAAGACACAAATAAAATAGAGTCCCACTAGAATAAAAACCAGAGTTGGATGACAGGATCACACACAATCACAAGATCACATGTTGTTAGTTTTTCTTTATTTCTTTTTGGTTCAAAATGTTTTAATCCAGTAAGTCAGAATAAAAAAAACAAAAACAATTATTATTAGGTCATATAGGTGAGGTTGTGCTGAAAAAAAATACACAACATGACCAAAAAAAGACCCAAAATGACCCAAAAAAGACACAAAATGACCAAAAAAAGACACAAAATGTCTAAAAAAGGACACAAAAAGACACAAAATGACCAAAAGAGACCCAAAATGACCCAAACAAATCACAGAAGAAGACACAAAATGACTAAAGAAGACACAACAAGACACAAAATGACCAAAAAATACACAAAATGACCACTGGACACAAATAAAATAGAGTCCCACTAGAATAAAAACCAGAGTTGGATGACAGGATCAAAAGAGACAAACAATGACACAAAAAAGACACAAAATGACCAAAAAAAACACACATTACTAAAACAGGACACAAAAAGACACAGAATGACTAAAAAGTACACAAAATGACCACAAGACACAAATAAAATAGAGTCCCACTAGAATAAAAACCAGAGTTGGAAGACAGGATCACACACAATCACAAGATCACATTTATGTTGGTTTTTATTTGTTTCTTTTTGGTTCAAAATGTTTTAATCCAGTAACTCAGAATAAAAAAAACAATTATTATCAGGTCATATAGGTGGAAAAAAACATGGCATTTAAACATTTTTTAAAGTGATGTATACAGGCAGGATGAAAAGGAGTCAAAAAATGGACTAAATAGCCCCAGCCAAGAGTTAAACCCTTAAACCTCTCCCACTAGATGTGACTGTTGGGGGTTACACCGCTTCTCCTCACACACCACACGTGATTGCCGTATTTCCCATGGACACTGGAAGGCATCAGCAGCCCGGTGTTGGGAAAACGGGGAGCGGAGCTGGAAGGTGGGAGGGGCTTGGCTCGGCTGACGTCATCGGCTGTGTGGAGGAGTATAGGCTGTGCTGTCAGCCCAGTGTCAGTCTGATGAAGATTGGCATGCAGGTAAGCTGTCATTCATTTTCAATGTCAGTGCATGGGAGCAGGGCTTTACCACTTCAGCGTCCTTTTTCCCCTTTCCCCCCCCTTCATTACAAAAGGCAGGACATTATTCATACAGTCAGACAGCCAGCCAGGCCAGAGGGAGAGAGAGAGAGAGAGGGAGAGAGAGAGAGAGAGAGGGAGGGATAGAAAGAGAGAGAGAGAGAGTCAGAGAGGGAGAGAGAAAGGAGAGAAAGCGAGAGAGGGAGGGGGGAGTAGAAGAGGGGGAGAAAAAAGAGAGAGGGAAAGGAGAGGAGATGCATTTTTGTGCTGGACTGAAAGACCAGTGGATTTTTTTTTCTTTTCCTTCATGCGGCGTTTGGATTTAAAAAAAAAAAAATGTGTCGGTAATGTTCAGGATGTATCGTGTTTTGCAGATGCTTTGTGCAGAAGGTTGTATTTTATAGGCTAGAATAATGATAATAATAATAATGATAATAATAATAGTGACTGGAGGATAGGAATGAGCGCATAGCTGCAGGAAGCAGGCGTTTTATTACGGCTTTGTTAATTAGAAGCGGAGTGCTGTGTTACAGCGCGTTTGTAAATTTACGGTGAATATGTGTTGCTGTGAATCTTCCGTGGATTGATTGTTTTTTTTTTTTTTTGTCTTGTCTTTTCCACTTCCACTGCAGTTTTCTTAATGTTGAAGTTACGTGGTGTGTTTTTTTTTTTATCCGAGCGAAATGCTTTTATTTTGACTGGCAAAAATTGGAGCGTTTGGAGAAAAAAAAATAGGATTTTCAGTGTAAAATAACTTAAACTCGGATTTTAACCAAGTTAATTCTGCCGTTTTCTTTGTTCAAAATAAATTTTATTACAGTAGTGCCTCTGTGTGTGTGTGTGTGTGTGTGTGTGTGTGAGTGCTTGTTTGTTTGTGACAAAAACAAACAAATTACCCGAGCATATGTCAAACTTGAAAAAAAAAAGAAATATTACCTTTAGTGGGGAAATGTGGCTTATTTTTATTTAATAGCTTAGGCTTTGTGAATATATTCTTATTTATGTGTTAGATGTTTTCTGTTCACGAACGGCAGTTTTTCAAAGTAAAAGAAAAATATTTTCTTTATGCTTATAGCTAAGCTTGTAGTTACATTTAATCCAGAGAAAAAATAAACTAAAAACAGTATTTTTCCACACTTGTCTGTATTTTAAAAGGTCAAACAGAGGATCCCTGCATTTCGTGGTGAATACATCTTTTATTGAAGTGTTTTTAATGCTCTAACTATTTGCATCTCAGTAAGCTATAATGTTTACTCCCAGCCTTCCCTGCCCTGCAGACCCTCTCTAGACTGAACACTGGCCTTCTTTGTGTGCCACTAACCACTTTCTATTTCAGATGACTAGTTTATTCCACAATTGCTCGAATGAGTATTTCACTCATAGGAGACGTTTGACTGGCATGAAATGCCGTCAGTGTGATTTGATGTTGTTACTGTGTTGCTCAGGCAGCTTGTCTCAAATTCTGGGGCCCTTTTTTTAAAAAATTTGATTTGAATGATCACTGATTCACAGATCGTTTGCATCAGAAATCAGAAAGCCTTTATTGTCATTGCGATTGAAATTTGCCATCAACCCGTCCAAAACGTATAAAAAACACACAAACAATACAACATAGGTGAACAGGGCAGGAAGATGATGTTTGCTGTGTTTTTGTAGATTTGCGAGTCAAAAACCAAGTTAAATAATCTGTTCGGACCCTTTTAGGTTCTCAAAAATCACATAAATGTACCTGCACGTACACATATTTGGCAAACACGTCTACATTTTAAAAAAAGTAGCTAAATGTGAAGTTTTAACTCAACTAAATAAATTAGCTGCTAACAAAATTACAACAAAATTTGCCATCAACCCATCCAAAACGTATAAAAAACACACAAACAATATGACAGAGGTGAACAGGACAGGAAGATAAAGTTTGCTGTGTTTTTGTAGATTTGCGAGTCAAAAAACAAGTTAAATAATCTGTTCAGACTCTTTTAGCTTTGATTCTCTCTTCTCAAATATCACATAAATGTACCTGCACATACACATATTTGGCAAACACGTATAAATTTGGAAAAAAAAGTAGGTAAATGTAAAGTTTTAACTAAAGGAAATACATTAGCTGCTAACGAAATTTGCCATCAACCCGTCCAAAACGTATAAAAAACACACAAACAATATGACAGAGGTGAACAGGACAGGAAGATAATGTTTGCTGTGCTTTTTAGTAGATTTGCGAGTCAAAAACCAAGTTAAATAATCTGTTCAGACTCTTTTAGCTTCTCAAATATCACTTAAATGTACCTGCACGTACACATATTTGGCAAACACGTCCAAATTTGGAAAAAAAAATAGCTTAATGTAAAGTTTTAACTCCGGCGTTAATTAACTGCTGCAGTTTCTTTATTGTTATCTGTCAATAGTAAAAATGTTACAACTGTATATTGCAAAGTAAATGCTCCTCGCAGCAAAGACTATAGTCTGAGCTTTGGGAGTACATTAGCTTAATTAAATATGCCTGAACCATTTGTTTACTAATCATCTGCTTCCCTGAGAAATCACAATGGCGATTTAGACCACTTTAGCTCCCTCCGTCAAACACATTTGGCAGGTGCAGAGTGCTGAGCATAAATTCCCATGAGGAGCTAAACTCGCACCCCCTGTGAAAGTAAATGCTTTGAAAGACACCGTTGTTGTTGCTGCTGTGAATCACTGTTGAAAGACTAAAAGAAGGCCTGTTACCTTTTACATTATTCAAATGATTGTGTACCTTTGTCAGTGTCTCAGAGTGGGTGATTCAGCTGGGAATGAATTTTGACGAACACACACAGACTGAAACACACAAGTCAAAACGCATCACTCCTAATCACCCTCAGTGATGTTTGTTCTTTGTTGTCATGTACCCCACACGGCTCTACATATTGTCAGATAGGGATAATGCCAATTTAGTTTATCCCCAAACCCTGCTGAGATCTTAATTGATGATTTGTGTCATTGGACAAGCAGCCCAGGGGCATATTTGATGCTGCAAAATACTCCGACAGTATTTGCATATTCCCCATTCCTACTATATGGGTAAATTACATGATGAGGTGTGATGCTGTGCATTCCTGCAGCTTTTGGGGGGATAATCACTAATAAAGTGATTCAGTCACACTAAATGAAGGAAGTAAACAGAGCGAGGAGAGCATATGTTACAAACCAATTTAAGCATTTATGTATGGCCATAAAGCAATTGAGGAAATTAAACCACAAGCAAATGTCTTGTCATTTCCTTCGCCTTTTGCCTTTAATTCCACCCTGCATGGTGCCAAAGAAACCAATACATCATTTTCGAGAAGATCTAACTTTTTTTTTTTTTTCCCGCAAGGCTAATAGGCTTAGTTTGCAAGATTCCTTTTCTTACCAATCCGATTGTGAGATGTCTAATTTGTTTTTGAGGGCATCACTTTCCTTAAATCAAGCAGGAAAAAGATAGAGGATGTTTAGAATTATTCATAAGGCCTTTTAGTCTGCTGCGGAGTGCATCTAGGTCCTGTTCCGGGCCCGTGGGCAATGTGATGTAGGCTAGTTTTATCATGTTCAAAAGAGCAGCAATCCTTGAGACAATTGTGTTGTGTTGCATGTTTTGGACATGTCTGGGCCCTCACAGGTCATATGTTACAAACCAATTTAAGCATTTATGTATGGCCATAAAGCAATTGAGGAAATTAAACCACAAGCAAATGTCTTGTCATTTCCTTCGCCTTTTGCCTTTAATTCCACCCTGCATGGTGCCAAAGAAACCAATACATCATTTTAGAGAAGTTTTTTTTCCCCCGTAAGGCTAATAGGCTTAGTTTGCAAGATTCCTTTTCTTAGCAATCCGATTGTGAGATGTCTAATTTTGTTTTTTCCTTAAATCAGGCAGGAAAAGATAGAGGATGTTTAGAATTATTCATAAGGCCTTTAGTCTGCTGGGTATCCTTTTGCGGAGTGCATCTAGGTCCTGTTCCGGGCCCGTGGGCAATGTGATGTAGGCTAGTTTTATCATGTTCAATAGAGCAGCAATCCTTGAGACAATTGTGTTGTGTTGCATGTTTTGGACATGTCTGGGCCCTCACAGGTCATATGTTACAAACCAATTTAAGTATTTATGTATGGCCATAAAGTAATTGAGGAAATTAAACCACAAGCAAATGTCTTGTCATTTCCTTCGCCTTTTGCCTTTAATTCCACCCTGCATGGTGCCAAAGAAACCAATACATCATTTTAGAGAAGTTTTTTTTCCCCGTAAGGCTAATAGGCTTAGTTTGCAAGAGACCTTTTCTTAGCAATCTGATTGTGAGATGTCTAATTTGTTTTTGAGGGCCTCACTTTCCTTAAATCAAGCAGGAAAAAGATAGAGGAGGTTTAGAATTATTCATAAAGCCTTTTAGTCTGCTGGGTATCCTCTGCGGAGTGCATCTAGGTCCTGTTCCGGGCCCGTGGGCAATGTGATGTAGGCTAGTTTTATCATGTTCAATAGAGCAGCAATCCTTGAGACAATTGTGTTGTGTTGCATGTTTTGGACATGTCTGGGCCCTCACAGGTCATGCCCACTAAGCCAGCTTGATCCCTATTGCTCTCAAGAGGAGCTAGAGGCCTGTTTATACCGTCAGACGGCTCAGCTTAAGGACAGCCCTTGCATGCTTACCCTTGCTCATTCCGCAGCCAGTGCTGCGTTGGCATGGCTCTAAGTAAGCCACCAGGGAGCAGGGTCGGAGAGAGATGGATTGGCTTGATTTATGCTCCAAGAGAAGCAGCAGGCAAATTTAATGATCCGCCATACTGTCAACATCACGAAGCTTTGTTTCTGAAAGGACACAGAGCTGTTGTGAAACACGTGCGGGATCGGTTTAACAGAGTGGTTTGAAAAAACTGCAGTAATCTTACATTGTAGCATTATTGCTGACACATCATGGAAAATAAATTTTTCCTAGTTTCAAACAGATTTAAGAAAAAGTTGAACTCTTTACACCTTGACCTGTTCACAACCCAATTATATGTCCACACACACACGCGCAGCAAAACATATTGCAGTTGTGTATTTCTTCTATAAATGCACTCATACATAATTAGCAATAAAAAAAAATCTAATTATGTGTTATTTTATCTGTCTGTCCCAATGGAACAATCTGAACCCAAGAAACCACAAGTACTAAAAATGACAAATAATCTGCGACCATTAAAGAAGTGATCAGAAATCAACGTTAACAGCAACTGGTGTTGTAACTATCTACTCTTTATTTTTTATTATTTACCTTATTTTTCTGTTTAAGTTGTTTGACCTTTTCTTGTTTTGTAAATAAAAATAAAGTTGTCCTCCAAAAGTGGCGGTTGGTGGTGGGTGGAAAAAAGAAAAAAAGAAGTGATGCTTTAAAAAACATTGTATTTATTATTTATTTGTTAGTGATTATTGCAAAATTACAAATGTAACAAATTCAATTATCTCCAGTAAACAGTAAGTTAAAGTCTCCCGAGTTGTATATTGGGCCCTACTTAATCTAAAAATGTAACTAATTGTATCGCAAAAAATCTAATCAGAACTGTCAGAATAAATCAAAACAGTATTATAATAGAGGGATTAAAAAAATCAAAAGTAAAGTGTGCCTTGTGCTTCCTCCTTGCCACATGGTCGGCCATGCTTGTTGAAAAAGGGTGTGTGGCTCCTGAAGTCCACTTTTGATGATGTGGAACACTCTGATTGGCTTATAGGCAGCCAATCAAATAAGTTGTGTATTTGGGGTATAAATGACAGTAATCATCATAGATTTTGACATCCTAGAAATGTTTTATCCATTGAGGATCGGAACAGAAAAACAATTTTTGATACAATTTGGTTTTCATGGATTAATTTTTCATTCTTTAGCAAATAAAATATGACATCAATGTGGTTTCATTCTGAAATTCCCAGCAAATGAAGTGTCTTTAACTGATCTTAACTAAAGTCAGCCACCTTGATGATGTCACGTTTTGTACAGATAGTTTATTCTGGTGACTAGTGACTTAGTAAAAGAGTTTAAGTCCTTCAGTAGCTTCTTAATAATATTATTTTTAAAAATACTTGTAACTTGAGACAAATCACATTTTTGTTGCTTTACTACACAATGTACAGTCATGGAACAAATTATTACACCCTTGTTTTCTTCAATTTCTTGTTCATTTTAATGCCTGGTACAACTAAAGGTACATTTGTTTGGACAAATATAATGACAAACAACAAAAAATAGCTGATAAGAGTTTAATTTAAGAGCTGATGCCTAGACATTTAACTTGGTTTTATTGATAATAACCAAAATCATTATCAAGAAACCCATGGAAAATGTCTAGATATCAGCTCTTGAATTAAATTGTTAACTGTAATTATTATATTTGTCCAAACAAATGTACCTTTATTTGTACCAGGCATTAAAATGAATAGGAAAGCAAGAAGAAAACAAGGGTGGTCTAATATTTTTTTTCCATGACTGTATAATTACAAAAACACATCTTAATATGGCTTTGCACGCAATCAAAACTAGGGATGCACCAATCCAATTTTTTCAGTTTCAATATTGATAACTTAACTGAAGAACCGATCCGATAGCACTTTTTAATCAATAAGCTTTATGACTCATTTGTTGGAGGTGATTATTAAGTTAATATCACCATATTTATACCATTAATCTGTTGATACGTTCATATTTATTCATACTATTTACATCTCCCAGATGGCCACTGTCTTTTCATCTGTCTTCTTGCTTGTATATATGATTTTACATTTACATTTTATGTCTTTTACTTGTATTTTATATTTCATGTTTATTGCTGTTTGCACCGAGGATAAGAGGGAAACACAATTTAATTTCTCTGACTTGACTTGAATATCAAGCTTCATTTAAACATTGGTTTCCTACCATCAAAAAACAAAATGCAAAAAATAAACCTATGGATATAAATTTACTGGATTGTTTTTTGTTATTTTTTATATGTATTATTTTGTTAAAATAATAAATATAATTAAAACAAAATTAGTTTAATAGATTGGCCCTATTGTCACAATCCACGATCCAGCTGTCTGAGTCAGTATCGACCGATATATTTAATCCAGTATCGGTGCATCATTAATCAAAGCATATTCTGCTGCAAAAACAGTATGCATGCAAGAAAAGCACCTATTATTCTTCTTCAGTGTGATTGACTGGACTTTAGCACATTAGAATCAATTGGACCTGCAAACAAACTTTTAGAAAAGCTCTTTTCCCCACAATAAAATGTGCCGTGTGCTTGAACAGTGAACACCACAGCATGGAAGGAGTCATACAAAGGCTTTAGTCATTAGGTAATGATTTTAGCATCAGTACTCTGATTGCATTCCTTTTTTCAGACAGAGGAAATGAAAACCCAGCAGGACACATTCCATAAACTAAGTCGAAGTCATGGCATAGAAAAGAAGCCTCGGATGCAGCTTCCAGCAGACACACATAGAGTGTTTACTGTGTGTGAGCTTTCAAAGATGTGTAAGAAGTGGGCTATTTCCACTCTGATGTCTCCAGTATTCATAGAGCTAGTATCAATGGCTTTTGATGTCATTATTTTTGCAGTAAAAACAATTAAAACACATTATTTTTAGACATCAGTTATTATTCAAGGATCAAGCGCAAAATCAAATTAGCTACAGCTTATTATATATTCTGCATTTAAAGACCTTTAACAAGACTCTGAACCTCATTGTGCCTTTGGTTCTTATCTCTGGTGGAATGTAGATAATCCTAATAAATGAGTAGAGCTTCACACAGAGAAATATGAAGCCTGCCAGTAAATCCTGAATTTATTATATTTGAGAGTCCTGGTAACAGCTGAGCTGGGTGAGGTTCAAAATATTTGATTTGAATTAAACAGCAGATCATAGCAGAGAAAATCCCACCAAGCACTGTGTGGCTGCATATTTGTGCTTCCCTCGAAAAAATGAATAAATGCATGGGCCAAAATGGTGTCACTACTATTGAAAATTTCCCCCAGTGTAGTACTCTTAAAAAATAAGAGTTGTGAGTGAAATGTCATCAATGCTGGGTTTTTTTTCTAAGCACCGACTTAACACCACGCATTAAAATGTTCATACAATAAAGAGCGTAAATGTGGCTTCTTCTCGCCGAAATTGCAGATGTAAGTTTTGTAGTTTGACATCTTTATAACAGAATTGCTTTGTACTATTAGCGTGTTTTTCTTTCACTGAGACGTGAAGTTGTTTTATAAGCTACTGCAGCTTTAGTTCCAGCTGCAGGAAAGCTGTTCCTCCTCCTCTGTGACTCACACTAACTTGTCTTAAAGTTGAAAACAGACACACACGTTCACTTCAACAGAAGCTTTCTCTTTTTTTTCCCTTTTTTTTTTCATAATTTTTATTAACGAATAAACAAAAAAGAACAGTGATTAGGAGCCACAATTTGAAAACAAGACACTAAAACACATTTAAATAAAACATAAAACAATAAAACATATTTACAAATTAGACATAATATACACACAATTAACATACAAAGAATAATATCAAGGACAACCACAACAACAACAATGAAAACAACGATACACCAGTACAAAGCCACACGGCGAAAACAGACGAACAAACAACACAAAACAACAAAAAACAAACATGAATTTAGCCCAAACAGAAATATAGAGAGACTGGTAATATACACAGATTCCAGGATAAAAAGAGAATCATATGAAACGTTAACTAAATTCAAAGTAACCCTGAAGCTTTTATCATGAACACCAAGCTAAACTGTAGGGCTGGGCTATATGGACCAAAAGTCATATCCCGATATATTTAGGCGAACTATCAATATAAGATATATATCCCGATATTTTTTATCAAATGTTCAGTCAAAGTCAAAACCAAATATGACATTTCACAAGTAGTTTTATTGAAACCGTTTATTTAAGTGAACATAAATACTGTATAACAACAGGAGTACCTTTTTTTTTTTTTTTTTTTAAATCAAAGCTCCATAAAGTGCACATTTGATTATTGAAAATTGCTTATACTTCTTTGACTTCTTTTCCCATTCTTCTGTGGCTGTTTTTTTTTTTTTTTTTACTTTGTCTGGTCCTTCCTTTTTCCATTCTTTTAAAAAACTGCCTATGGACAAGTGTTGTGAATTAGCACTATAAAAAAATATATCGATATATTTTCAAATGTGATATGGCTTATTTTATTTCATAGGCTGTTTTTATTTAAGATATTTTAAGATAGATATTTTATTATTTATTTTTTTATTCTATTTAAATGTGCACTTTATGGAGCTTTGATTTAAAAAAAAAAAAAAGGTACTTCTGTTGTTTTACCGTATTTATGTTCACTTAAATAAACGGTTGCAATAAAACTACTTGTGACATGTCATATTTGACTTTGACTGAACATTTGCTCTCACTTTGAGATAAAAATATCTGTATATATATATATCGTATATTGATAGTTCGCCTAAATATATCGGGGTATGACTTTTGGTCCATATCGCCCAGCCCTAATCAATAAGATTTTAATTTAAGAGCTGATATTTTCTTGATAATATTTTTGGTTATTTTTTAAGAAAATCATGGAAAATAGCTAGATATCAGCATTAGAAAGAACAAGAAATTGAAGAAAACAATAGTATAATAATATTTTTTTAATCAATAGTCAGCCTAAATATATCTGAATGTAACTTTTGGTCCATATCGCCCAGCCGTAGTATTGAGACGCATCTGTAATAGAGTAATAATAGAAGCACCAAACAAACAATCTAAAATAAATAAACCATGATGAGCTGCAGCAGGAGACAGGTTTGTTGCCCGAGACTTAAGGCAACATGTGAAAAAGTGCACAGCACAAATGTAAATGTTGCTTCTTTGAAATGGTGCTAGATGGCCTTTTGAAATCACCCTACTTTGATTATCGGTGGAGCAGCCCATTGAAGTCTGCTGCACTCTGAATAGAAATGCAACAACGCTAAAGTTGTGACCTCCAAAAGGCTATTTACCGGAGCACGGTTCCATTTTTCAGAATCCTCTCCAAAGATATTATTCAAGTGTATTGCTCTTTCTGCCACTCACATCTCATCTGAATGTTTCAGCCTATTGCACTCCAGGACACAATTGATCTGAAGGACAATATTTTCCCTCCGTCTATAGCGGCTCCTTTATTTTGACATTAGACTTTACACAAAAACAGCTTTCTCTTCAAATCCATTTGTATACCTTGCTGTTAATTCCCAAGTGGTCTTTGCAGGAGCCTGATGAAACACTTGTTAGTGCACAGGCTCTTGGCTGAAACAGCAGCTTATCAACAGACTTAAAAGCATCGTACAGTGGCAAGGACAGAATAATTTGCACTAATGCATTTTAGTGATCGCTCTTATTAGCTGCAAATGACTTCCTTTATGTAGTTCTGTCCCCCTGCTATAAAAGTGGCATGATTTTATGACAGCACAGGTTTCGGGGCGAGATGCATCATGGGAAGGCTGCATCTTTTATGGTGTTTCATAAGACGGACCGCAATGTTTTATTCCTGTATTATATTTCATGAAGGCTTTTGGCGTCCCTGATGCTTCGGTGCTGCTGGATTCTTGTCACTTCATATACAGTCATGGAAAAAAATATTATTGTACCATTGTTTTCTTCAATTTCTTGCTCTTTCGAATGCTGATTTCTAGCTATTTTCCATGGTTTTCTTAAAAAATAACCACAAACATTATCAAGAAAATCATGGAAAATGGCTAAATATCAGCTCTTAAATTAAACTCTTATTGATATACAATATATATCCTGATATTTTTATCACAAAGTGAGAGCAAATGTTCAGTCAAAGTCAAAACCAAATATGACATGTCACAAGTAGTTTTATTGAAACCGTTTATTTAAGTGAACATAAATATTGTATAACAACAGGAGAACCTTTTAAAAAAAAAAATCAAAGCTCCATAAAGTGCACATTTAAATAAATATAAAAATATATATAAAAAATCTTAAATAAAAATAGGAAACCAATAGGCCAATCTTTTTCTGAAATAATTATATTTAAATCAGAAAAGAATAATGAACATAACAAAATATTATATTGATATTTTTTATATCAATATATCGCCCAGCCCTACTTAGCTGTATTGATGATGTCATGGAAAAAAATTGTATACCATTGTTTTCTTCAATTTCTTGTTCTTTCTAATGCTGGTATCTAGCCATTTTCCATGGTTTTCTTAAAAATAACCAAATATTGTCAAGGAAATCATGAAAAATGGCTAAATATCAGCTCTTGAATTAAATTCTTATGAGCTATTTTTGTTGTTATCATTATATTTGTCCAAACAAATGTTGCTTTAGTTGTACCAGGTGTTAAAATGAACACGAAATTAAAGAAAACAATGGCGGTTTGATAATATTTTCCATGACTGTAGTGATCAAACGATCCAAATGCCTCCTGTAGTGTGATACAAAGTGGAGTTGAACTGTTTAGCTTGTAGCTTTTAACTTTAAATGCGGCTAAGGATACACAATAAGTCACATTTTAAAAATCTGGCATAATGAAAAAAAAATAGGGCTGGGCGATAACTCAATATGATATTTTTCAGTGGTATTTTATTGTGATGACATCACAATTGAGGTATCAATATACACAATTTTGTCATCTAAATTGATAATAGCGAGCATGTCGTAACTGAAATTTGTCATAAAAATGTGATGTGAAATATTTTGAGCTTTGACGTGTGCGGTTTTGTTTTTACATCAGCAATGAATAAAAACTGGACTCTGACTGGCAACCTTCCTGTCACAAGCTCTCCAACATTTAAACTCCATTACCCAGAATGCAGTAGTGCATACAGCTCAGGACAGGGTTCTCTCATAGACTTCCTATGCATACTGGTGCATCCCAATATATTAGAATATCATAGAAAAGTTTATTTATGTCAGTAAATCAATTCAAAAAGTGGAAATAACACATTATATAGATCCATTACACACAGAATGAAACATCTCATGTCTTAATTTATTTAATTTATTCTAATTATAATGATTATGGCTTACATTTAATGAAGACCTCAAATTCAGTGTCTCAAAAAAATGTTAATATTACAAAACACCAATTTTAACTACTGGAAATGGACTTTTCCATCATATTCTAATGTATTGTGATGCAGCTGTATAATGGTGTAGAATAGGGATAACCCTAATAAAACATAACAAAATACACATTGGCACCTAAAATAAAGTTCATGTGTTACAGTATATAACACATTTTAACAGGAAATGCTTTTTGAGAGAAATGTAAAACCGCCTTGATTACTTTTTTCAATCAACATAACGAGGAAAAGTTTTTAATGAACATATTTGCCAAGTCACAAAATGTTCTAAGTGGATGCATTTGCAAAAACAATGTATTTAATTAGTTTTCTACAATATAACTTGGCAATTCAATATCCACTCATGCATGATTCATTATTTTTATGGTTATGTTTAGGCAACAAAACCACTTATTAGAGTAGATAAAGATCATACTCTTGGTGATGTGAAAAAGCACAAGATGGGATGTGTTCGCTTTATTAATATTTAACCAAAACCACAATCTTTAACTGAGCCGAAACCAACCAAAGTGCTTCTGCTGCCTTAAAACTACCCACACACAGGACTCTGGCCTGGCGTGTCATAATGTTACACTTTGTACACTCACCATCCAACCCAAACACTCACGGGGAAAAAATGCAGCACTTTATTCTCAGGAAAAAATAGAAAAATCTCTGTATCTGTATCTCTGTATATAATTCTGGCAGACACAATGTCCTCAAAATATAACTGACAAAACAAATAAGTATTATATCAACTAGTGCAGTGCCCATAGGAAGTATGTATTCGTATAGTGCAAGATTGTATTTTGTAGCTAATGCTAATGCTAATGCGTCTTGCTAGTGTAACCTTAAATAACACAGAAACGCTATCTTTCCGTCCGTGTTATGCTTAGCTGTAAGTTAATAAAGTTTTGTTTTAACTGTTTTCAATGGATCAAACTGATGCAGAAGAAAGGGCTTAAATCTCCACTTAGCATGCTAATGGTGAGATAGCACATTACGCAGTATGCTGCACTAAAAGCACATTAACATGAACCCAATTAGCTGATATACTATATTGCATGTAAGTATCTCATATCAAATGATTATGGGCATTACGCTAAGCAACATGAATGTCATCCCTGAATTACATAGTAATGCAACATAAGAAGTGAATAAAGCTAAATCTTCGCTTAGCATGCTAATCGTGTTACAACAACATTTGCAACAAGGTTATAATAGTTTTGGATTTTTTTTCAGCTTAGTTTTAATTACATTGTGAATTTTTGTTTTCAAATTCAGTTAGTTTTTGTTTTAAGAGTGAGTTTGCTAGTTTTAGTTTAGTTTTTATTTTTAGATAATGCTAAGTTTTAGTTTAGATTTTATTGGTTTTAGTTTTTTTTGTAATGGGCTATTAGCATGCTAATCGTGAATAACAGAATTTGCACATTACAACACTACAACGTCTGCAACTCCATAAAAGACTTACTTTTCATAAGGTACCACACCATCCAGCACATACACATTGAACATTGATATTCACTGGAAACTATTTGAATATTATTGGAAAATTGAACCTTGTAGCCACTTTAAAACTCCTAAAGATAGGTAGGCTAAATAGACTTACAGATGAGATGAGTCAGGGTGGAAATCCAGAGTGAATTGTGTTACTGACCAGGTGTAGGCCTATCACACAATGGGGCGGAGCTCCCCTAAAAGGGGGCGGAGCTCCACTAAAAGGCGTCCGATCAGAAACAGTGCAATGCTGCAACACGTCCTACGTAAATAATGATATTTTGAAAAATCTTCAAAATCAAGGATGCACATCTTCGTGCCATGAGCAAGACACATATGAAATCTGAGGTCAGTCTGACTAACCGTCAGAGAGATATGAACTAGACACACACACACACACACACACACACACACACACACACACACACACACACACACATTCTTGTACTTCTATCTTTGTGAGGACCCTCATTGGAATAGTGTTGGAAAGTCGTTAGTTTTAATTCGTTTTTAGAGTGAGTTTGCTAGTTTTAGTTTAGTATATATATATTTTTTAAATGCTTTAGTTTTACATTATTTTTTATTAGTTTTAGTTTTTTGTAATGGGGTATTTGTTGGGTGGGAGATTAAAACAGGTCACAGTAAATTTTGCCTTATCCAATTTCATTATGTATAAAAAAAAGTTGACAAAGATGAAAACGAAGGACATTTTCACTATTATTTTAGTTAGTTTTGTAACCACATAATACAGTTTCAGTTAATTATAATTTTTTTGTAACCTTAACCCTTAAAACAAAGTCTTAAATAGAAAAAAAAGCCTTTAAAGAAGTGAAGACCGGCCGAAATGTCCTCACTTTGCAAAAATGTCCTCACTCTGTTGGTTAAAAATGTGTTCTGGTCCTCACTATGTAGGAAGTACAAGAACACACACACACACACACACACACACACACACACAGACGCTTCTTGCTTTATAGATAGATGTATGGGGGACATGGTTGGACACACATAGCGCTTTCAATCATACCTGTAATGTTCATAAAATTATCAAATCGTGCAGTAGTGATTCCTGCAGATTCCTCCAGTAGACGAGTTACTGGGACCATCAGCTGTCTGTATAAAAACAGAGTTTGTGGTCTTGGCCGTATTCTGCGTCCTTGCTGTCTCCTCTCCTCACTTCATTACATTCAGAACATTATGACTTTGCTGGGAGTGTAAGGAAACATGAGAGCCATCGACATTAACTTCCAGTTTAAAGCTACAGAGCACACAAAGAGCTGATTGTCTTTGTTCACATTCACACGTTCATTATCTTTTTATTTCCTGTTGTGAAACGGCTGCAGGATCGACACCTACATGAGAGCTTTTCATGTCTTCCAAGAACATGTTCCCCACTCTGCTGATGTTTGGTGTGAATTCTGAAAAAATCTGAGCAGAAACAGGCTACAAAAGCTGACCGACTATACTTGTTCACTTTTATAAATGTAATATCTCACACATTATGCATTTTATTTGTTGCAAAGGTGAGCTTCCTACTATAGAGTAACGGAATTCTGGGATAAATAAAGTAATTTTCATTTGATTTTGATATCTGCTATAATAAATGAGGAAAATTAATAACCAGATAGATAAAGTTTAAAAACATTTATTATAAAAAAAAAATTCAGCACAACCTCACCAATATGACCTGATCATTTTTCATCCTGACTTACTGGATCAACAGTTTGAAGCCAAAAGAAACAAAGAAAAAACAACATAAAATGTGATTTTGAATCAGTTTTTTTTTTTTTACTTCCAAAACACTATCATGCTCAATGAAGAATTAGAAATGTTGCAAATGTGAACAAAGGTGTCAAATCTAACATATAAGAGGGTTACATCCACTTCTACATTTTGTGTCTTTCTTTAGCCATTTTGTTTCTTTTTTTGGTCATTTTGTGTTTTTTTTGTTCATTTTGTGTCTTTTTTGGTCATTTTGTGTCTTTTTTAGCCATTTTGTGTCTTTTTTTGGTCATTTTGTGTCTTTTTTTCTGTCTTCTTTTAGCCATTTTGTCTCTTTTTTTTGTCATTTTGTCTCTTTTTTTGTCATTTTGTGTCTTTTTTATGTCTTTTTTAGCCATTTTGTGTCATTTTGTTCATTTTGTGTCTTTTTTTAGCCATTTTGTGTATTTTTTTGGTCATTTTGTGTCTTTTTTTTTTTGCCATTTTGTGTCTTTTTTTTTTGCCATTTTGTGTCTTTTTTTGCTCATTTTGTGTCTTTTTTTAGCCCTTTAGTCCAACATAAAATGTGATTTTTTTTAACTTTCAAAAACACTATCATGCTTAAATCTAACATTTAAGAGGGTTACATCCACTTCTACATTTTGTGTCTTTTTTATGTCTTTCTTTAGCCATTTTGTGTCTTTTTTTGGTCATTTTGTTTTCTTTCTGGCAACCCCGTTCAAAGTGCTTCGGTATTGTTTGCGAGAGCCGTCTTCTGGAAAAACTGTGAGCTTTGTTGACTGGTGTCAGAGTATCATGTTTGGCCTGCAGCTCAGACTCTGCAAGCAATCATGAGTCAACTGCAGCAGTCCAAGAGAGACTTGGACGGGGTAATGGGTGACAGAGGTTTCCGGAGGAGTGTGAAGATGACGTGCGTACTCCTGAGTCACATCAATGTGCTTTTAGTTAGAGGTCAGTAAGACAATCCTCCCTCAGATAATCTCTGTTTATAACCTACAAATTACGCATTAGTACATTTTTTTCATTTATGTGTCGTTATATAACCCCCATTTCCTGTTTTTATTAATTATATTTTAAATGTTCGTTCTTGTGAGTGCTGCAGCACACTGTAAAAAAAAGGGTGTGTCTAAAAACAAGATAAAAACACTAAATCTGAGGGGAATTATCTTGCTGCATGGACAGATAATTTCACTTGACAAGATTTCTTAAATTAAGATTATTAAATCTAGAAATAGCATGTTGTGTAGCAACAAGTGTAGCAATAGCATATTTATAAATATAATACATTTCATAAATCCAGGTAGCCTATAGGTAGGTAGACCTTCTGTAAACTAGAATACTTTGGTTTTTGAAGTAAAACACAATCCACGCTAGCTACCACACTAGCCGCTAGCTGCTATATGTTTAGCATTGAGGTGATACTTGAGGCTGGATGTGCTGCGGTGATATGTGAATTCCTTGTTGCATAGCAACACAACCATGCTCTTATGGATGCTTCCATCCTGTTGTCTGAACTCATGAACGCTAGTTGGTGCTCCAGTATAATGGGTCCTCCTGAAACTCATCCAGTGAGAAACGTTCCGTGGTGCAAAAATAAGTGTGATTAAAATGCGTCAATTTTTTTATTAACCCGTTCATTTTTGTGTAATTAATTAATCTTAATTAACGCGTTAAAGTCCCGGCCCTAAATAAAACATTTGGGTTCAGGCTAGGATTGTCAAAAGTATACTAAAACGTTGTATCCGAATACAATACTCATTTTCAAGTATCGATCCAACAACTTATTAAGCAGCTTAACAATTGTTATTGTTTATTGTATTTATTTATTTTTTGCACTACCTCAGACCTGAAGCTTGTTATCATAGTTGCAGTTTCTTTTTGCACCACTGTTTTTTGATTATAAATATTTAAACTGTGCTTCTGCTCATTTTTACATGTTGCATTTTTCTTGTTAATAAAAATATTTCTGTTAAATTTTGGGGTCTTTTGGGATACTCGTATCGAATATCGAATATTTTCCTGAGTATCGGTATCGAGTTGAAAATTTTAGTATCGTGACAACCCTAGTTCATACTCAAGCGCCAAGATTTAGAAGATTTAGATTTTTATTTATTTATACAGACTAAAAAAAAACATATTTTCTATATCTTTTTAAGTATTTTTTGTAATATCGTGAAGAATAATCGTTATCGCAAAACTAGCCTGAAATATCGTGATATTCTTTGAGGGCCATATCACCCAGCCCTAATCTTAATTAATGCATTAAAGTCCCGGCCCTAAATAAAACATTTGGGTTCAGGCATGAAGTGGAATAACAACTAATTGAGTAGAAATCATTTGTCCCCCCCAGTTTAAAAATCCCACCTGCGTCCCTGCTAAACGTCCCTCCACTACAAGCTAAAAGCCGACATATTAAGCCTGTTAAACTGTGTTTCCAGTCTGCCACATTCCATTGCATAAAAGTCTGATTTATAGCATCGTTCGAGCCAAAACAGTCGCAGAAAAATTAAATTACTGTTGAGTCTGTTTCCTGTGATTTGTGGTGGCAGGCACATAATTTGTCAAAGAAAGCTGTGCTGTGTTAAGTGTGTTTGTACAGTGGTGCAGCGGCCTAACCGCACACACACCAGCTCTGATTTTTTGGAAGTGGTAATATTTAATGACTCCACAACAACACGCGTCTGATTTGTGAGCGCGGGACTCTTAAGCACCACTCGTTGGTTTTAGTGTCCCCTTTTTTCTGATTTGCTGCCACTGACGAGACCCGAGGCATCGAGTCATGTTGCCTTTCAAGTCGTAATGTAAACATGTCAGATTTCTGCAGCGTGTGAAGAGTCTCAGGCAGCCAGCGTGTACAATTATCATAACATGAATCTATGCAGAAAGCAGCAGCAGCCTTTATTTTATTTCATTTTTTTTTTTTTTTTTTTTACAATTTTTGAAAAGCTTCTACTTCCTTAACCCTATAAAGCCTGAACCATGAAACAATTGCCAGAAAATTCAGTTTTTTTTTTTAAAACTGAAGTGTTTATTGAACCTGCTGACAAATTAAAAAAAAAAAAAAATATATATATATATGATTTTGCATGTATGAATTCTAATTTGTATCATATTTGATACATCAGGTCAAGTTTTTGTAAAATTTGTTGCTCATAGTTTGTTTTTCTTGAACTACTTTGATTTTCATTTTAACATTTAACATTTAACATTTCATTTTTTAACATTCTTAACCCTATAAAGCCAAGTGTATCATATTAGATACAGTAATTTTTGAGACCTCTACATCATCAAAAACCTGATGTATACATGTGTTGAAGATAAACAAACTGAGCAACAAATTGCACAAAAATACCAGATGTAGCAAAAATGATATGCAGGTTCCACGAATGGATCATTCATTGCTGCATTAAAAAACTTCATATCAGCAGATGTATGATGTTGTGTTATATGGAAAAAAATATGTATTTTGCATGTTTGAGGAAAAAGGAAAAGTCAAAGTCTTAATAGGTTAAAAATGTTAGGGGTTATATGTTTTTGTTAGTTCAAGAAAAACAAACTGTGAGCAACAAATTGCACAAAAAGACCTGATGTATCAAATATGATACAAATAAGAATTCATATATGCAATTTATTTATTTTTTAAAATTCAGCAGCAGGTTAATAAGCACTCAGTTTTAAAAAAAAATAGCATTTTCTGGCAATTATTTCATGGCTCAGGCTTTATAGGGTTAAACATACAAAATATTTTGTCCATATAATACAACATCAAACATCTGCTGATATGAATTTTTCATGCAGCAGTGATGGATCCACCAGTTGAACCAGCAGATTGCCATCTAAAAATACACAGCAAAAAATAAATGATGTATTTCTTCGAATTGTTGGAGAGATTTCTCAATTTTACTCTAAATAAACCTAATTATGTCAGTTAAACCTTTACTTAGTTTACCTAAATAAGAAAAATACTTTATGTTGCTATATTTAAGGCATAATGTATGAAATGCAAAAAAACGACAATCGACAAATTTTCAAATTAGTCGTCATTAATACCTGATGATGTAGAGGTCTCAAAAACTTGTGAATCAAATATGATACATTTGGCTTTATAGGGTTAAATGCCAACAACAACATACATATCTATATCTATTAGCTACTGTATGGTTCATCAAGAAAATATTCCTTAAACATTATCAGGGGCTGCAGACATAATTCCACATTAATTGCAGCACTGTGAACCGAAAGGGGAGAAAAAAAAGCAGACTGAACCTCTTTTTTAAAAAAGCGAGACTTCTTTCCACTACAAAGAATAATTACTTTTCCCAACTCCCGCACCATAATTGGTTACGACTCTTTTATCTTATCTATGTGCGCATAATTATCACAGTCATCATATTAGATTATTTCATGCATAATAAATGAACTCAAACTGTGTGTGGGGTAATTAGCATGTTAGGATATGTGCCACGATAAGAGGTTTGCTCTCTCAAAGATTGTATTGTTCAAGACGTTCCTGAAAAGTGAGAAATGCAGAAAGAAATGGAATATCTAACCATCACTACGGTGTCTTAACTATGTGGAGTTTTGGGCTATTTTGTCCATTTTTGAATCATTTTCATCCTGTATACACCACTTATGGTGAAAAATGTTTAAATGCCATGTTGGTCAATACACTGAGCAGAAACAGGCTACAAAAGCTTACCTACTATATATATATATATATATATATATATCTCACAAAGTATGCAGTTTTTTTGCAAAGGTAAGCTTCCTACTACTTTACCATATCTGAGATTCCACCAGACTAACTGAATTCTGGGATAAATAAAGTAATTTTGGTTTGATTTTGATATCTGCTATAATAAATGAGGAAAATGAATAACCAGATAGATACAGTTGAAAAACATTTATTATAAAAAATGCCATGTTGGTTGATTTTTTTCAGCACAACCTCACCTATATGACCTGATAATTCATAATTTTACATCCTGATTTACTGGATCAACAGTTTGATCCGAAAAGAAACAAAGAAAAAACAACATAAAATGTGATATTGAATCTTTTTTCTTTTTTTACTTCCAAAACACTATCAACACAAGTAATTTTGTATCTTTTTCGCCATTTGTGTCTTTTTGTGTCTTTTTTAGTCATTTTGTGTCTGTTTTTGTGTCTTTTTTAGTTATTTTGTGTCTTTTTTTGGTCATTTTGTGTCTTTTTTTGTAATTTTGTGTCTTCTGTGGGGTTTTTTTGGTCATTCTGTCTTCTCATTTAGTGTCTTTTTTGGTCAATTTGTGTCTTTTTTTTTGTGATTTTGTGTCTTTTTTGGTTGTTTTGTGTCTTTTTGAATCCTTTTTTTACTTTCAAAACACTGTCATGACCAATAATTAATTTGAAATGTTGCAAATGTGAACAAAGGTTGCAAATATAACATATAAGAGGGTTCCATCCAGTTTTATATTTTTATACTAAATATATTTGACCTTGTCTCCAGTTTTACTTGGTATATCATCATTAAAATAAAACTGGCATTGAGTTTCAAGCCAGTTAGAGGTAAATTCATGCTTGACGTTGCTTTGTTTTTACGTCTGAATGTCAAGAAGAAGTCATGCTTTGGCGTTTTTGGAGACTTCAGAGGGTTAAGACATCTAGTGTTAAGATATATTTTTCTTTTAAGTTTATTGGTGTGTTTTTGCAGGTTTGCATGTATGAAACTTCTCATGTAAAGTCGTGCAGCATGTCATGTGTGTTTAACTTTGGGCTGCAGGTCTGCAGCAGACAGTAGTTTATATGCAGAAGACATAACAAGACATAGGAGCATAATGGAGACTATTGTGAGAGACAGAGCGACATGCTGTTTGACTCGGCCAGCTGTCTGCTGCATAGATCCTGTCCAATCCAAATGACAGATGTGCATCACTTCAGTCAACATTCAGTCATGAGTAGGAAGTTGTTCAGCCTTTAAGGATTTCTCTACATTTCTGTGGGACTTTTTTAAATTGTTTTTATTTTTTTAACATGTTTGTACACTGTAAAAAAATGTTTGTAGAAGTTACAGTAAAACACTGTCAAATTACATCAGAAATAGGGTGTAAAATAAAAAATTGTATATCACCGCAATAGACACTTTAAATTACCGTAAATCAAAGAATAGCAAACTTTAGGTAGGTAGGAAACACACAATTTGCTGAAAAATATAATATTTTCATGTAAAGTTAGTGGAGAAATAACATGATGTCACAATGACACAATTACCCTAAAAATAACGGTAATATTCCGTTTAAATTACAGTTTTTGCCGATATTTACATTTAAATTTAAACCGTAAATTAAACAGATTATTTTTTAGAGTGTACACTGCAAATTAATTGGTTCTTACCGAGATAAAAAAAAACCTTGTTCAGCTTTAATTTATCTTGTTTTAAGAGTTAATTTCTTATTTTAAGCGTACAACATGCTTATTTCTAGATTTAATAATATTAGTTTAAGAAATATTGTCAAGGTAAATTATCTGTCCATGCAGCAAGATCATTTCCCTCAGATTTAGTGTTTTATCTTGTTTTTAGACACACCTTTTTTGCAGTGTAGGTAATTAGGTATCAGGTTGTCCTTAAATGTTTTTAAGGTTCCATAATATAACACAACTGTACAATTACTCCAGATGAGAACATTAATTTTAATGCATCTTACGAATAAATAAAGTTCAGTCAGCGGTTGATCTGAACTGCTCTAACCAGTGAAACAGCCCACGGGGATGAATCTGGCCTGAGATAGAGAGCCGAGTGGCCCGACGACTGTTTTATAATTCACAATGAACATAAATAGACAGACAATGGATTTAAGTACTTTGAATGCAAATAAGGTGTCAGAGTGCATGGAAAGCATCTAAATAGACTAAAAGAGCCTGTTTGTTTAAAAAAAAGTGATGTTGTATAAATTATTTCAAATGTAACCAAAGACTTAGCAACTAAAAAGCAGTTGCATCAATAAATGCAGTAAAAATATATAATTTATGTGCCATATAATTCCAGTGGTAGGGCTGGGCGATATGAACCAAAAGTCATATCCAGATATATTTAGGCTGAATATCGATATATGATATTTATCCTGATATTTTTATTGCAAAGTGAGAGCAAATGTTCAGTCAAAGCCAAATATAACATGTAACAAGTAGTTTTATTTAAACTTTTTATTTATGTGAACATAAATACTGTATAACAACAGGAGTACCTTTTTAAAAAAAAAAAAAAATCAAAGCTCCATAAAGTGCACATTTAAATAAAAAAATATCTTAAATAAAAATAGCCTATGAGTTTTATTAAGTGGCCCCCGGGCAGAGCAGGTTGAGCAGACCAGTCCTAATATGGCTTTTAATGGCCGACAACAGGAGCTCTTCCAATTCTAATGAGGTAAACCTGCTGCTGGATGCTTTTCCAGTTTAATGCTGCCCTGCTTGGAAACATTTCAGTTATTTAGCGAGGGGAGCCAATCAGGACCAAGTCCAGTCGTGATGCCTTGCCTGGAGTTAGTCTGGCCTGCCTATAAAGACATAAGCATATCTGAAAATGCAATAACTTCCAAATTTTAACACCCAATTAAAGTCCAATTTTCACAGTGTATTAAACGCCAGTGAAAAGTCATGTATATAAATGGAGGTAATGTGAACCAGCAGTGATGTAGAATTTATGGTCTGCATGGCCACAGTTTCTTTTCAAAGGTCTCAGGAAGTTGATGAAGCCACCTAAACATTCATTTTCATTTGTAAACTAAACCAACATTAAAGATCCAATACTTTATTGTCATTTTATTTTATGCACAAGCATTTATTTTATTAATATTGATGTTTTTTTCTCCCCTCTTTAAACTTTGTGTTTAGAAGATTTTGTGAAAATTGAAAAATCAGCAAATCAGTCAGAGTCTAAGTGCTCACAAAATAAAAGCTTTATTTTTAAAGTCAATAGATAATTAGGCATTGCTTATTTAATTCCAAAATAAAATTGTTATCCAATTTGCTTTGCATGATATGATACAAAACAAATCAAACACAATATATTTTTTTATTTTTTGGTGCAAAATCAGCCTTCAACAATTCATTCTTGCAAATAGCATATTTTTTATTTATTTTTCTGAGGAGTCTACTGAATCTACTGGCGCCTAGAGTTGCATTTTACTTTGAAAATTGTTGAAATTGGTGTTAATAAGAGCTGGGGTCAGTGCATGCTGCATGCTGCTGGAACTTTAACATGTTATATCTTCCAGTGTCATTATTTCCAACTGAAAATGTTGCAGTGATCCAGTTTCTGTGAGTGTGGAGTATTTGGAAATGTAGTTTTTGTCTACTTTCAGTCAGGAATATGTACTTCTACACAGCCCTAAACAACAGTGGGCCTCAGAGGGTTAAATAATTATCCATAAATCCTCCTCCCAGTACAAAAAAAAGTTTGTTCATAATGCAGAAGTACTGTCTTGGATGTCTGCTTTTTTTCCACCAAAAAATAACAAGAACAACTTCTTTGACGCCAAATGTTTCAGTTGCAGTTTTTTGGCCCTGCAGCATTTTTGGCAGTGACACCTTTCACTAACCTGTGCCAAAAGCCTGTAAAACACAAACATAATGAGCTATTTTCAGCATTGAGATGTTTCTTTTCTTTTTTTTTTAATCTTTTTTTTTTCATTCAGTGGGTTGTTCAGGGGGAAAAAAAGAAACAGAAATTCATTTTCAGAACGTGATGACAGCCATTACTTTACAAAGATGGTTATCTGTGTTTATCCACTTAAATTCAATGTGATTTCTGCTAATGGCTCTGGCACGTAATTACCACAGGGTAAGACAGACAGGATTTTAGTTAGAGTTTCCTTTTCTTTTTTTGTGTGTGGACAGAAAGTTAAACAGTTTTAACCCTTTGATGCACAACATGGGCCTAAAGTGACCCGACAGAGTTTTTATCTTCTATATCTTTGCAATAAATTATTTTCATCATTCAGTATTCCAGGTTTTCCTCAATTAGTTTGTTTTTGATCATCATTCATCCTAACTTTATGTTTTCCTTTATTCATTTTTTAATAAAATCCCTTTTTGTGTCACTACTCTTCTAATGCACAACATGGGTCAAAAATGACCCATATCCATTTTTTTTTAGCTAAGTAGCTTGCTAAGCTAACTACTTAGTTAACTTCTTGGCAAAGTATTTAGCTAAGTTGCTTGCTAAGCTAACTACTTAGCTAACTTCTTGGCTAAGTAGCTTGCCAAGCAAACTACTTAGCTAACTTCTTTGCTAAGTAGTTAGCTTAGCAAGCTACTTAGCCAAGTAGTTCCATGTAATAATACAAAAACGTTTTTTTCTCCATAAAGTATGAGAGGCAAAATGGAAATAATGATCTGTTGTTATCAAAAACAAGATATTTAAACAATACTTGGCTTTTTTAACTTTGCGTGAGTTTTGTGGTCCTCTATTTCTTTTATTTCTTTTACTACTTTTAACTACGTCTTTTATTTATTTTACTATGTTTATCTGTGTAATTGTATTGTTTTATTCATAGCATCGTTTTACATTCATACACTTATTAATTATTGCTGATTGTTATATGGAAATGTTTGTTTTATTGTTGATTCTATGTACAGCACTTTGGAGACGTTTTTGTTGTTTAAATGTGCTATTCAAATAAAGTGGATTGGATTGAATATTCAATAATAAAATAAGTTGATATCAAAAGATAGAGCACAGAAACACACAGCAGTATTAAATAACATGGGAAATTAATGCGGGTCATTTTTGACCCATGTTGTGTATTAAAGGGTTAAGCAAATATTTCCTTTACATCTCTGTGCCAAACAGACACAGTATGCCAGTATAAGGGCACTTTATTCCCCTTGAGTCTCCATAGACACCTTAGTTATTCATATAACCCACACAACTTCTAAATAAAAAATAACAACAGTCTTGAACAATCTGAAAATGATCAAAACCCCATTGAGATTCCTCCAAATACAAAAGTTTGCAGCCACAAAGAGGTGACGGATCTTCTCCGAGGAATTCATAGCAGAGTTTAGAGGACTTTAATTATCACACACTATAAAGAATTGAATAAAAGAGTAAAAAAAATAAAAAATGACACGCAGCCGCGCACCGACACACCTCCCACTCCCTGTGTAGCTTCATAAAGGTTCATCTCCAAAGAGTGATGAGGGCTCGGTGCTAAAAGTGAATTCTAAACAGCTGCGGAGTCGTTGTGGTAAATAAGGCAGCTTGGAGGCGGTACAGTGTCGTGTCTGCTGCTCTATGACAAGACTCTAAAAAAGGATTCAGGAGGTTAGTTAGTATGATTAAAAACATGAGCTTTTTCAGCATAAAAAACACAATTTGCTACATGTCCATTGTTTTATTAAGTTGATAACTTATTTCAAGAAGTTGATCAAAATTAAAAATGAAGAAAGATGTCTTAACTCAGAAATATATTGATTTTGGATGCACATTTCTGCCTTCACTTAACCCTTTGATGCACAACATGGGTAAAAAATGACCCGCATTCATTTCCCATGTTATTTAATGCTGCAGTGTGTTTCTGTGCGCTATCTTTTGATATCAACTTATTTTATGATTGAATATTCCAATCTTCTTCTTCTTTAAATATCTTGTTTTTGATAACAACAGATCATTATTTCCATTTTGCCTCTCATACGTTATGAAGACAAAACGTTTTTGTATTATTACATAGCTAACTACTTGGCTAAGTAGCTTGCTAAGCTAACTAAGCTAACTACTTAACCAAGAAGTTAGCTTAGTAGTTAGCCTAGCAAGCTACTTAGCCAAGAAGTTAGCTAAATTGTTAGCTTAGCAAGCTACTTAGCCAAGAAGTTAGCTAAGTAGTTAGCTAAGCAAGCTACTTAGCTAAAAATTGGATATGGGTCAATTTTCACCCATGTTGTGCATTAGAAGAGTAGTGACAACAAAAGGGATTTTATTAAAAAAAATAATAAAGGAAAACATCAAAATTAGGATGTATGATGATCAAAAACAAACTAATTGAGGAAAACCTGGAATACTGAATGATGAAAATAATTTATTGCAAAGATATAGAACATAAAAACTCTGTCAGGTCACTTTAGACCCATGTTGTGCATCAAAGGGTTAACAAAGAAATTATTCTGTAGTCATTTCATTTTTTAAATGCGTATAAATATAAATGCGTCCTTGATTTTGAGGCAGTTATATATATATATATATATATATATATATATATATATATATATATATATATATTAATATTATATTTAATACATTTTATCTAATATATTAAGCAAAATGAAATGACTACAGAATACTCATACTCAATTTGCAAGAATTTTTTTTGAGTAGAAAGAAAGTAAAATAAAGGAGAACTTAAATAGAGTCATTTGACCACTTATTAACACTAAATCGTTGAATATAAAAATTGAATTGGTTCAAGATAATGAAGCTTGTAGAGGACAAAACAAATCATGTTGGTCGGTCTAGACTATTTGAGTTATAACTTATAAGTAGATTCTATCTCAAACATTTTTATATTAAAGTTACTTCAACAACTGCCTCAAAATCAAGGACACATTTATATTTAATACATTTTATCAAATATATCAAGTAAAATGAAATGACTACAGAATAATTTATTACAGTGTCGTCCAGCTATAAAAGTCTCATGGGAAATACTAAATAATGTCTTAGTTGGAATGACTTAAAAAGATAAATGCAAATTGTTACAATGATTTTTTAAAAGTTGAGCCAGTGTCATTTTTTTTTTTAGAGTGAAGGCTCTTGCTGGCTGAGCAGAGAAAGCTTTCCAACTGTCTTTCCCCGGTCAAGGTCTCTCTCCCTGTGGTATGCCGGTGCCCGTCTCCCTGCTGGCACCGCTCTGGCATTGCTGCAGAGTCAGTGTGGTGTAAATGGGAGTTTGAAACGTGATAGTGCTGATTGCGGGTCAGATTTGTTTGTTTAGCTTTAAAGGAAATAGGGCTAGGCTAGTCGGTCAGCCTATCATCTCTGTGAAATAATCTGTGTCTCCTAAGTGGATTGCTCAAATGGTCCATGCTGGCACTCAAAGCACGGACAAATAGTGAATGGTGGAACCGGAAAGCTCAGCAGAGGGCCTCGATCAGCCAGGCCCTGCAGCGTCTAAAGAGACTGATATCTACAGTTACCTGGATTAGTACAGTGGATAGTGGACAGTGGATTGGACGCAGTGGATGCAATGCAAATAGAGATGTTTCGATACCATTTTTTCCCACCCGATACCGATTCTGATACTTGTGCTGTGTACCAGTATGTTATAAAAAAAATATAACATCCTACACCTGCATGACTGTGATATGATTATCATTGTGGTAAGGCCTGGCTCAGGTTAAACCCTTTGTAAAACATGAAGAAATACAGCAGATTCAAATAGGGATGGGTACCGAATTCGGTACTTTTATACTTTACTTATACTTTACTACCGAGTACCGATTCATGTAAAATCAAACGGTACCATGTTTCGGTACCTAAACGCCGTTAACTTTAAACTGATCATTGATTTCTGTACGTTGCTCTTAGCTAATCGTATCAGTTATAACAGATGACGTATGTAGAGCGACAGAAATTGATGTTTACATATTCAGACTAGCCCATCTCTACTTTGAGACTAAAATGCTCAATTCTGCTTCTGCAACGTTTTTCTTCAGCATGTTCTGACTCTGGCTGCTCCGTAGTTTCAGCTCACAGTCTACCGGCAGTGTTGGTGTGTGTGTGTGTGCTAGTTGGTAGATTAGGCTTTGGCCAAATCCTGTCAGAAGCAAGGCTAAAAAATCCTTTTTGGTGGTGAAACAGGAGTGTAAAGTCAAACGTTGTTCTTCTTTTAAAATCAACTTTCGCTCTAAACTATTTAAAACGTTGTCTACAGATCGATCGTAAGAGAGTTTCGTGTCTGCTGCAGCCATGTTAGATCCGTAAGAAAACTACAAAACTACAATCCAACCATTCTGTGATTGGATCCTTAAAACAGGACTAAGAAATGGCCGAAGTTGCCAGACTGCCTGCAGGTTCAAAATGAAATCGAGTGCACAAGGCATTATGGGTATACCCAGGCTAGGAATGATAACTGCTGCAACCAGACCTTTTTCCCAGTCCTTACACAGAGCTGTGGAGAAGGGTCTGGCTCTGTGAGGCTCCAATTTGATAAAACGGAAGCTAGTGTGTTCTCTGAGAGAGCTGACTGACTCTTTATGTGGATTGCCCTTTAGTGAAATAGAAATTTAAGTTCCGTTTTGTACTTAATCCAGCTGGTTTCTCTCCTGTAACGCTGAGGATTGAACACTAAACGCCACGGGAACATCCATCTGCGAGACAGGGATGATTTTAGTTTTTTTCATGTTTTCATCTCTTTAGACCTCACTTTACAAAAAGGCCAATCTCCCAAAACCTCGGTGTACTTCTTTAACAGATAAAGGTCAACACGGAGGCGTGGAGATGCTTGTGTGAGAGTAGTGGCTTGGAGAGTCTGTCAGTGGGACTATGAAGGTGAGACGTGCCGTGGCAAGAGATGAGGGATGACTTGACGCCCACTTCAAAACAGGCCTATTTATATGTGTGTGTGTGTGTGTGTGAGAGCAGGAAAAGAGAAGAAGGAGGGAGGAATTGATTGAGAATGTCTACTTTTTGTGTGTGTGTGTGTGTTTGTGATCCCTTCTGTCTCTCCTCGTCTCAGTGAAGCGGCACACTGCTGTCCCTTTTCCCCCCGTGGTCAGTGGTATTTATAAACCGCCACAGACATTTAATACAGATGGCAGAGCACCTTAAATTTAAAGACACTATTTTCTGTCCTGGGAAATGGCCAGAAAGTACTTTGTATTTAACTACCTGGATATGGAGCTGAGGGGGCCTGTGAAACAAGTGGTGCATTTCTAATGTGAGGAAATGCATAGCAGAGACTACAAAGAAGACCTGGCTGAAGTAAATCCTGCAGCCTCAGTCTATAGGATGTAAGGGCTTTATTAGGAGGAACTGTGCACGCTGAACAAACAACTGAAGCAGACGTGCAGCGTGTCAGTGAAAGAGTTAATTTTCTTCCTTTGGATTCTCACCAGGAGGGAAGAGTCAGAAAGGGAAAAAAAAAGCAAGGTTAGCTGACTTCAGACGGTGCCGGGGAATTCCGAGTTCTGCCTCGACTGTCTCTGCCAAGTCCATTGTGTTCCTGTCTTCACTGTCTGTTTCATGCCCAGACACTGAAGAAATGTTTAAATTCACTAGAAAAATATAATTGCTTTTTTTACATCTCAGTGTCACCTGTATATAAATAATAATAATATATAATATACTGGAAATGACTGTCTGTCTAAATTCATGACACATGAGAATGATGCCGCTTCAACTGGAGCTTCCTTTATGTTTCGACTAAATCTTTGTTAATCTATTTGCTGGAAGTGATTTTTTTTTTCTTTCTGAAAAAAATGAAAGCCTCGACTGTTTCCGAAATGACACTTAGTGGTTAATTAATAGTGAATCAAGGTTATTTTACGCCATTAGTGAGGTGTTGAGTCACACATTGGGTCTCATTCACCAACCCTAACCAACCTTTGTACACAACATATACAGTTTCCTACACATTGAAATGATTTGTGATTTGTTCTTGGGTAAGAAGATAATCTACACACACTACAGAACACACCTAAGCACATTTAATTGCCGATATGTTTCTGCAAAATAATATGTTAAATAATATGTAATATGTTTTCTTCAACCACACGGTTGAGGAATAAAATCACAATATTTTAGGATCTATAATCTTTTTTTCAATAACTATTTAGTAATAATGTTTTAGTAATATGGTCCTTTAAATCAAATAAACTGTTGTTCACAAAAAATATTGTAAAAAAAGGCAAGGTTAGCTGACTTCAGACAATGTTTCCACTGAGTACTTTTTGAGTGTTTTGGCTCCGCCCACTAGTTAGTTCCCCTAATCCTCTGTTCCCATACAGGTACTTTTGTAGCAGCTAACCAAGAGAGTTGTTTGATGTGAAAACAGACCAACGCAGCAAGCAGTGTTGCCAACTTAGTGACTTTGTCGCTATATTTAGCGACTATTCAGACCCTCTAGAGACTCTTTTTCAAAAAAGCTGCAAAGCAACAAATCTAGAGACTTTTTCTGGTGTTACGGTAGACTTTTGTAGACTCGTTCCTACTCTTCTTAACAAGTACAAGGTGCCATCCCAAAGCACTCACAAGCGGCCCAGTCCTCCTGCAGCAGTCTCTCCCAGCTGCAGTCAGAGCAGGAGATGTTAACCCCTCAGCGTCCAGTCTGCAAATGAATCATGCATTTGCAAAATCGCTGCTCAGTAGCTGCTCAGGAAATGCGCCTATTGTTATTTTATGCCATTACTGAGGTGTTGAGTCTCACATTGGGTCTCATTCACCAACTCTAACTCTAACCATAACCAACCTTTTCACACAACCTATACAGTTTCCTACACATTGAAATGATTTGTGATTTGTTCTTGGGTAAGAATATAAACTACACACAATACAGAACACACTTATGCACATTTAATTGCTGATATGTTTCTGCAAAATAATAGTTTATCTGTGTTTTCTTCAACCGAACGGTTAAGGGATTAAAATTAAATCATTTTAGAATTTATGGTTCTTTTAATAATTATTTTGTTAAATTATTTCAGAAATATGGTCCTCCAAATCAAATAAAATACACTTTCTCTCCAAATGATGATAATAAATAATAATATGATAAAAAAATATTGTTCACAAAAAATTTGTGATAAAAAAAAAGCAGGGTGCAAAGTAGGCCTGTTTTTTTTAATTTCCTTTTAAGATTATTTTTGCCTTTATTGGATAAGACAGCCAACGACAGACAAAAGAAGAGAAAAGACAGACAGAGAGTGGACAATATTTGAAGTCCAATGACCCATCCTCTTTTGACTTATGTTTGGGCATTCTTAACTTAATTTTCTTTGCTTTCCTTTTTAATTCCTGTGTGTCACCGTGCACACAACCCTGCAGGGCCGTGCCTTTTATTAGCTGGGCGTTTATATGCTAAAGAGGTTCAACTGACACTTCCTTTCAACTTTGGAGGATGATGGGATTCACCATTATGAGGCCACAGACATGAACAACTGTGCAGTTTAAGAAAACCTTCATGAACAGCTTTGTTTAATCTCCTGTCATAAGGTAAAGGGAACTGGCAGGATTTCCCGCTCCATCTGATCTAGTTGCAGATTATGTGAAAAGTCTTCCAGTTTTGGGGTTATTTTGTTCATTATGATCATGTAATGTCTCACTTGAATATAGTAATTATTAAGTTGTTTCAATGTTTCCTTGCTGTTAACTGTAGTGTTGTAGTGGTCACTTAATCAATCAGTTTTGAATAGACAGAAGTACAAAATAACCACATTTTTACAAAAACCCCTCACTTTCAATGCGCATCAGTTTTTATTAGGATAAATTACGTCATTTTCCTGATAGCTGAGGAGTATTTCTGAGGTCATTTGATTATATTCTCATGACAGATTGTTTATTTGATTAGTTAAAGAGTAAAAGATTTGAACGCAGCACTGAAAGATCTGAGGAGGATGTAGTGTAACGTTAGCTCAGATGACTTTATATAACCGGCTTACCGCTTCTTTTTATTTTTTCTTGAGAAACGGGAGGATTCCACCGGGATATTTGTGCAGCGTCTCCTCTGTGTGACAGATTTGACAGTCTAGACAGCTGGTGGAAAGTGTGAAGACGTCATTGTTTCTGTGTATTTTTACAAGTTTTGTGTCTTTTTTTTACCTGCTGTTGACCTCATAGCATACAGCAGAGTAGACACACAGTTTGCATCAAGTTTTCATGCATATGAAGTGGCAGGGTTGTGTCTGGGATTCATGTTTTGAAGTAATTTGTCCAATGCATTGTCATTACATACAGTTCGTTTAATGACACAGAGTCTTTGGCAAGCATATCCCTTTATGACATTATATTTTAACCCTTAATAGTGCCCTTAATAGGGCACTCATTGAAATACTTGCAAATTCCAAATTTCAACCCTAGAGAATATTGGAGGATATTACATACTGCCAGAATGTGTAAAAAAACATACAAAAATAATATTTTGAGAAAAAAGTTAATGAGATAAAGTGGCAAATCTACGAGAAAAAAATGCGTAGATTCATGAGATTTAAAGTGGTGAATCTGGGAGAAAAAAAGTAGTTTTTTTCCCCACTTTTTTCTCGTAAATCTGGGACTTTTTTCACGCAGATTTGCCACTTTAAATCTCCTAAATCTGCGACTTTTTTTCTTGTAGATTTGCCACTTTAATCTAGTCAATTTGCTGCTTTTTTCTCGAAATATTACCTGAAGTTACCAAATATAGTTCTTTGCCTGATAAAGGGTTAAGGGGGCAGTGATGTCATGATAAGTACAGGATCACTCCCCTAACACAGAGGTGTCTCAATTTCAACAAGATCTCCAACATAAACGACAGAATAAACCGTTTGTCAATACCAGCCATAACGACACATATGAGCATTTGTTAAAATGAGCGTTTCATGGCTCACAGTGGAGCATACATTAGTAACACACGCCATTAGTAACCCCTTCCATAGAGCCGTTTCATGCCGGGACATTTACGGCTCTGTAACGTCTCACCTTCCGAAGCGGCTGTGGCTCAGTAGGTAAGAGTGCTTGTCCAGTAACTGGAAGGTTGGTGGTTCGATCTCCGACATGTCAATGTATCCTTGAGCAAGATACTGAACCCCAGAATGCTCCAGATGCTGCGTTCATCGGTGTACGAATTAATTCCCAATGGTGGCAGGTGGTAGCCTCGGCCTCCAGTATGAATGTGTGTGTGAATGGGTGAATGAGCGCAGTGTGTAGTGTAAAGAGCTTTGGATAAAAGCGCTATAATTTGTCCAATGTATTGACATTTTGCAAAATTTCCGATGTTTATATATTATATATTCACACAAGTCAACATTTAATTTAGGAGACACTTCACTGAAAGAGATGCCTAAATAGTGATACAGTTGGTTTAATGCACTATATAAGTGCACCCCATTTATCCCATTTACTATGAATGGGACATTCCACCATATTTTACGTTGCGCGTGACGTCTAACACACACTTCCCACTTGGTCCGACAGTCATCCAATGTTCACTGTTGCCACCTCCGCTAACTGTGCACATCGTCCGCCGCTTATTGTCAACAAACCAGCATGCTAACTGTACATGTGGTGTCCGCCACTGATCGTAAACAAACCGGCATCACTAACTGTGCACAGAGTGTCCGGTGCTTGTTGCAAACAAACAGAGGTCGCTATGAATGCAGAAACAAACAGAGAGCAGGACAGAGTAAATAAATAGAGTAAGTATCTCTGTTAATACCCAAAAAATCATTCATTCTGCAGCTGAAAACTGACACAGATTTAATGAAAAGTGACCTGATATGCTTTAATTCTTGTACCTGTGCTAGCATGACAGAAATATCTAATGGCAAACTTTTTTTTTAAAGCACACTCTAGTATAGAAAAAGTCTTCTCCGTACTTGTTACTCTTCCAAAATACGCTCCACATCTCACAGCAGCAGCCTCAGCTGGATCCTGCCGGTTACGGCAGTAAGAACCACAGCTTCTGCTCCAGAAAGTCTAAAAAATCCAGCAGGTCTTGTGACCGCCAGCTTGACAGCCAGCCGCCATCCTGCACCAACACAGCTCTCACACCCCGGAGCCAAAGAAAAGATTCTGTTTCCACCACAATCACTTTAATCTACTTCTGTTCAGATACACTCGCTGTGAAGTTAATGGATTTGAACTGCAAAAGTATCTTGTCTAAACAAATCATTTAGTCGAGTACTGAGTATTGTTTTCAGCACTCAAGTAAACATTTCTGGTGCTGATTGATAGAATCGATCCTGTCTGTTAACATTATGATCCAACTTCACTATGGTTCAGTCTTTTTATTTGGTTATTAAAACTGGAGATGATGCAAGATGGATATTTTTTGGTCTGCATAGTTTTGTAATCTTTAAATTCTTGTTCATTTTAATGCCTGGTACAAATAAAGCTCCATTTGTTTGGACAAATATAATGATAACAACAAAAATAGTTCATAACAGTTTAATTTAAGAGCCTGTATCTAGACATTTTCCATGGTTTTATTGATAAAATGTTTGGTTATTATCAAGAAATCCATGCAAAATGTCTAGATATCAGCTCTTAAATTCAACTCTTATCAGCTATTTTTTGTTGCTATCATTATATTTGTCCAAACAAATGAAGTTTGAGTTGAACCAGGCATTAAAATGAACAAGAAATTGAAGAAAAAGGGTGGTCTAATATTTTTTCCATGACTGTATATCCAACATTTTTACTCCAAATATGGATGAAAAACAGTTGATGGTCATTAACAACTTTTTGTTTTTCAAATGAAACCACATGAGCACCATGCCATTGGCAAGAGTTAGTGTGGTACTATTTAAAATATGCAGATATGCATATTAAAATATGTAGCATGGTTTAAAGACAAACAGAACTACTCAAAAAACTGTGGACAGAGAACTTGCTGAGGTCCAGTTGAAAAGTGCAAGAGCACAGCCTGAAGGGTTTTAAGGAGCAGAGGTCAGATGATGGACTCTCTACCTACCTTACTTTATTGCACTGGGGAAGTTGAGCTGAAACATAATAAATGTATTGCACAGTGAGAAATGTGCACTTTTACAATTCTTGCTGAATTGTAGCACTGCTGTCAGGTTGAAATATGGATAAATAGCTGTTGGTATGAACAAACAGACTAACGTATCAGTCAGTACGTTTACATGACACTTGAAAAAAAACTAATGATTGCCTTAATCCAGGGGTGTCAAACTCTGGCCCGCGGGCCAAATTTGGCCCGCAGTGTAATTTTATTTGGCCCACGAGGCAATACCAAATTATTTTATTATTATTGTACTATAAAAGCTGACCCGCCGGTATTATACGCCGCATTTACCGCTAATACTACAAATCCCACAATGCCCTGCTGTTGTTTTGGCGCGTCAATCAGGACAGGACCCAGAAACGCTCCTCTGTGACAGTCGTCATAGCAACCTCAAGCTAGAGCTGTCTCACAGCTACCCCTTCCCAAAAATGGAGAAAAGAAAGGCAGAATTTATTAACCTGTTGAAAAAGTTTATTTTGATATTTAAATCAGAAGGATGCAAATAGAAGGAGGCATAAGATTTTTATTTAATTTTTATTTAATAAATTAATGACATTGATGTGTTTTTTATTTGAAATTTGATTTTGCATGTCTGCACTATTTAGTTATATATTGTATGTTTATAAGCATTGCTGGTTCCATATTTAATGTTAAAGCAAAACATGTTTGGTATATATTAAAAGGTTTATTTGTTCAATGTTGGCCCGCGATTTTATTCAAGTTTAAAATTTTGGCCCATTGTGTATTTGAGTTTGACACCCCTGCCTTAATCCGACTGTAACTGGACAACTGAAGTGCATATGAACGTGTTAGTCCAACAAATGGTGTCTGATTAAGACACCCAGATAATGAGATTGGAGTGTCGAACCAAAGACAGACTTCTGTTTTAGCCCTCCAACAACATCCAGAGTTCTTGAATTGAATTGAATGAGCCTTTATTGTTGCTAAGCACAAGTACCAGTGAAATTAGCCATCAACCCGTCCAAACATATACATAAACATTCGGGTTGTCATGATACTAAAATTTTCAACTCGATACCGATACTCAGGAAAATATTCGATACTCGATACCATTTTCGATACAACCAGGATAAAAACATCCATCCATCCATCCATTTTCCTCCACTTATCCGGGGCCGGGTCGCGGGGGCAGCAGTTTTTTAACCCAACCCAAAATTATTAACAAGAAAAATGCATCATGTAAAAATGAACAGAACCACAGGTTAAATATTTATAATAAAAAACAGTTGTGCAAAAAGAAACTGCAACTGTGATAACAAGCTTCAGGTCTGAGGTAGTGCAATAAATAAATAAATACAATAACAATTAGAACAATATTTTGAGGTTGTATGCTGTGCACAATATTAGGCAAGCTTGATTTTCTCTGCTTCATTCTGGGACTTCAAGAGAGAAAATAACACTTTTCAGTCACCAACATTTATGTAAACTTATTAACTCTTAATGCTTATGTATACTGACACTGTGTCAATTAACCTAATATGGGCATACTACGTGCCTGATTTATTCATTTATTTACGTTGTTTATAATCATTAACGTGACGTTAGCCTTTAATTGCTAGCTGCGGCTAACGGCTAATAATAACACGACTAACATTAATGCTACGATAACATCAGTAATAGGTCAGTTTGAAACGAAAGGTCGGGGAGTATCGATACTTTTGAAAATGAGTATCGTATCCGGATACAACGCTTTAGTATCGATACTTTTTTAAGTATCGATACTTTTGACAACACTAATAAACATACATACAATATGACAAAGGGGTGAACAGGACAGGAAGACAGGGATGGAAGAAAAGTCTGACCCTCAAAATCACCATCCATCTTCTTGTTCTTATTGTTTGAAAATGCCGGTTTCCGCCTTTCTCCACTTGTTTATTATGATGTAACAGGTCAACCAGAAAGTAAGGTTAAAATAGTTTTGGATTTTTCATTAGTTTTAGTTTTAATTTCATTGTGAATTTTTGTTTTCAAATTCAGTTAGTTTTAGTTAGTTTTTAGAGTGGGTTTGCTAGTTTTAGTTTAGTTTTTATTTTTTGAAAATGCTTAGTTTTAGTGTTAGTTTTAGTTTTTTTGTAATGGGTATGTGCCTCCATTTACTTTGGTTTATCCATCTCAGCCCCAATAAGGTTATTAACTCTTACAGTTCTGGGTGTTTTGTATTTTGGTTGGAGTGTAGACATCCCAGTCTCAGTAAACATATTTACCATGTGTTCCATGTTGAAATAGAAACACTGAATTATGAATGAAAAAAGTTGACAAAGACGAAAACGAAGGACATTTTCACTATAATTTTAGTTAGTTTTGTAACCACACAATACAGTTTCAGTTAGTTATCGTTTTTTAAAAAACTCTTGTTTTCATTTTTATTTCAGTTAACAAAAATGTTTTTTCAATTTTAGTTTTCGTTATTTTGTTAGTTTTCGTTAACTATAATAACCTTGCCAGAAAGGCGGCCATATTATCCCGCTGAAACGAGGCATGTCGCCCCCTAGTGTTGACACATGTTGATAATGAAGCCTATTGGACACATAGAACACGTTTTTGTCAATATCAGCAAACCGTGTCACAAATCCTCCCAAACAACTCAGTACAAAACACTTTTATGTTCCTGCACCTTTATTCTCTTTAAGTCTGTGATTCTTTTTTCACATCATTAGCCTCTATTTGGATAATCTCTTTTTATCCCTCCAGTCTGCAGGTTTTTTTCCCCTTTCCCTTCTTGATGCAGCTCGATTTATTAAATAGAGGAATCCACTGGTGGCAGAGAGGATTGGAACTTCTCTTCTGAAAGTCTTTATCGAGAGCCCAGACTGGAGGAAATTAGACTGGGTCTCTTTTTGTTTGCTCAATCCGTCCTGACTCATCACGACGAGGGTATTTTTAGCAGTGGATTCCTGTTTGGCTTTCCCCCCACTGATCACAAGGGGCTATCATATTCTGTGAGACGGAGCGGAATAATCAATGTCAAATATCAGAGACACGAAGTTAGAGAATTTTGTGGCAGGCTTGAAGTTAGATGCAGCTGGACAAAGTGCTCATTTTGGTGTGTGTGTGTGTGTGTGTGTGTGTGTGTGTTTGTGCGGTGTTTTGTCTGGCACAGCTGCTTGTATCAGCTGCATGCTCGTTAAATGTTGGGCTTAAACCCGCGCTGACGCCGTGTCGGCTCTGGTTTCTCCTGTGGGAATACCTGCCATTGTCACTGTGAGACCCTTATAATTCTCTGGAATTAGCCTCCGATGGTTGAAGTTCGGCCCGCCAGATAAAAAACACTGCAACATCTGAGCTTTTTCACTTTCACCACGTTTGACTCTGGCTCTGCTGTTGTTTTGGCACCTGAGATCCTGTTGTCCTGCTTGTAGGGTTGTCGAAAAAATGTTGTATCCGAATACAATGCTCATTTTCAAAAGTATCGATCCAACAACTTATTAACCCATTTAGGCCTAAAGCGCCTGGAAAAAAATGCCTGGAAAACCTATGGGCGATTTTCAAATGACCCCCTAAAACCTGAAGTTTTTCTGGAAATTCAACACCTACTAAATAATAGATTTTTCAGCCTCTGTAGCAGATAAAAATGAAATTCAAAAAGTATTTGAGAGCTTATACCCGTGGCTTTCATACGAAGTTGAGTTTATTTGTCCAAACCTTCAATAAAGTTTTTTAAAAAATCAACAAACTCAGCAAATGTTACATTTGACTGAATAAAAAATCCTATGCATAATACTAATACATGCCCATTAGCAAGATGCAAACATGATATGACCACTGGAAGAACAAGACATAGTTCTCATTAGCCTACAATTGTTATTGTTTATATTTGTATTTATTTATTTTTTGCACTACCTCAGACCTGAATCTTGTTATCATAGTTGCAGTTTCTTTTTGCACAACTGTTTTTTATTATAAATATTTAACCTGTGGTTCTGTTCATTTTTACATGTTGCATTTTTCTTGTTAATAAAAATATTTCTGTTAAATTTTGGGGTCTTTTGGGATAATCATATCAAAATTTTAGTATCGTGACAACCGTACCTGCATGTAAACCAACATACACTGTGAACAATTGTCTTGTAAATCAGCAGTTAAATACTGGCAGCAGGTTTGCCAGCATTCTAGGGTTGTCACCATACTAAAATGTTCAACTCCATACCAATACTCAGGAAAATATTCGATACTCTATACCATTTTCTATACCACAAGGATTAAAAACATCCATCCATCCATTTTCCTCCGCTTATCCGGGGCCGGGTCGCGGGGGCAGCAGTTTTTTTCTGTAAAAACAACAGGATTTTTTTTTACAGTAGATTAAAACACAGTATAGTGCTGAAGCTAGTTGCAATAGTGTTGCAGTATACAATACAGTCATTTTTTTGTAAATAGAGCATATTACTGTCTGAAAGGGGAGTTGCAAATTTACTAGATTAAAGTGCCAAAGATTTTAAGAGATTTAAAGTGGCAAATCTGCTCGAAAAAAGTTGCAGATTTATGAGACAAAAGTGGGGAAAAAACAACTTTTTTCTCGCAGATTCACCACTTTAAATCTCATAAATCTGCACATTTCTTTCTGGTAGATTTGACACTTTAATCTCGTAAAAACATTTTCTCAAAATATTACCCCCCTCCCCATCTAGCTGTATGTAATGTCCTCCAATATTCTCTAGGGTTGAAATTTGGAATTTGGAAGTATTTCAATGAGTGCCCTATTAAACCTCTGAAGTCCAGGAGATTTTGGTTCAAATTTGTCAACTTCCTCTGCATTAATTTCTGCCTCTGTTTAGCATCTTTCAGTCTGCTTGTCTAGTAGCTTGTCTACATATCATATATAAATAAAGTTATTACTGTCAATAAAACGTGTATTTTCAATAAATAGATGGACTCCAGAGGGTTAATCCAGTATCGGTGCATCATTAATCAAAACATATTCTGCTGCAAAAACAGTATGCATGCAAGAAAAGTCCCTTTTATTCTTCTTCAGTGTGTGACACAGGTTTCTATGGAAATGTACTTTTTTTTAACCATTCATACACACAAAAACAACTGAAAAAATAATAAATAACAGTCTATTTGCATGTAAATTAAAAATAGTAATAGTTTTCATTGAGGAAAGAAAATTCACATTTTAAAAATGGTCTAGAAACATAAATGTCACACTTTGGAAGCTCCTATGATTGAACTCTCAACTGGCTTTCTCAGCTTGTCTACATATCATATATAAATAAAGTTATTACTGTCAATAAAACATGTGTATATTCAATAAATAGATGGACTCCAGAGGGTTAGGGTTAATGGATAAACAGCATGTTACCGTCACAATTTGTCTGTTTCCTTACAGCAATGTTACAGTGTGAGGTAGAATAATGTGTATAATAATAACCCCTGACTCGTCACTGTAAAGGTGGCCACCTGACCCGATATCCTGTTTGTCAGGAGAACAGAAATATTTCTGATTGTTGCACATCCTGCCGGTCAGTGATCTGTGGCACATACAGCTGCCGGGCACCAAGACTTATTTAGCTTCTATTGTATGAGCCGGGAAACAATCACACTGTGCTCTGACTTATCATCTTCAATGCCAGGGAATGATTTTGAAGTGCGAGGTAGCTGGGTAGGTTGTCAGTATGCGTGGGAGATTCCTGCGAGTTTTTTAGGCGCCCGAGCCACGGGCATTATTATGCAAAATTAATTATTTGCCTCTCTTTTTTTTATGTCCCCCTGAATCTCAGCGCAGTAAAAAACCTGCCTGTGTTTTATTGAAACGAAATTATGGTATAATGTCACTTTTGCTATTAGCCCAGAGTCTGTGCATGCCAATTGATCCTGCTGTTGTCATAGCAACGTGAACCACTAAACCTCTGCGCAGCTGTTGTTATGGAAGCCCTTGAACAGCTGGGGGGCTATAGCTGCACAGGGATTGTGGGAAACGGGTCTTTTGGTCCTCCCTTCACACCTTGACCCCAAAACTCCTGTGAAAAGAGGTGGATTTGGAAAATCTTAAAGATGTCCATCTGGAGTTTTCTCCCCCCCCGCTTTACACAGCCTCCATATGATCAGAGGGAAAGTTTAGGCAGGAAGTTGTGAATATTTAATCGTGCCCGTGTCTTTCTCCAAACCTGCTTTGCCACGAGTGCGAGCAGTGAAATCAAATGAGTCAAACGAGGCTGGATTCTCTCCCAGGGTTCCCCCCGATGCATTGGAGCATATCCCATTATTGATATGAGCAAATGTCGTACACAGTGCAACAATAAAACAATCATTTCACAAGAAGCACAAGTTGTCCAGGGAGTAGCGCTCTCTGAGTCCAATTCCTTCAGTGATAACATGCTGAAACGTTTACAACACAAGACCAAGGTCTCATCCTCCCACTGTTTAATTTAATGCACTGGCTGGGGATGTCTATCAGTCTGTGTGTGACTCATATACTGTAGAATAAGTGCTCGGATACTTAAGTCAAAGTATAAATTATATAATGTAAGATATACTCTAGCACAGGTAGATGTTGTACAGTTAATATCGTAAGTAAAACTGCGTCGTCAGCTAAATAATACAAGTATCAGAGGAAGGATCGGCAGGATGTCGTCTTTCGTGTATATATATATATAGGCCTGTCACGATAATTACTATATGGTAAATGGTAAATGGACTGCACTTATGTAGTGTAAACTGGATCGAACCATAGATTATTGTATTTAAATAATGGGGAGCAGACCATATCTGGACTGTGGAGGAGGAGAGGGATCTGATCACTGACTACAGCCTCTCTACACCTCAACCTGACTGAGAGAAGCTGCTGCTAATTCATGTTAGCATTAGCTGTAGCATTAACTGGGATGTTAGCTTTGGCAAAAAACAGAAACAAAATGTACGTTACTAACCTCAGAAAACTGAGCAGCGACTCCTTGGAGTGTCTGTTAGTCCAACCAAACACTGAACAAGACATTTTTACTGAATAAAATGTTCAAATAAACTGTCATTAAGTGAAAATACAGTGAAAGGGTCAAAGTTATGAGACCAAACCGCTAAACGTCCTCTTTTATATCTATATAACGTTATATATAACTTTATTGACACGTTGCCGTGGATACGCATTGTTCTGCTTCTCTCCTGATCACGGCTCTCCTTGTTAGTGACCTGTCAATCAAAGGTAGCCCCGCCCCAAATCATACGATTCTTTATCTTCTATTTTCTTCTAAATGGGGCCATTATTTACACTATTAACATCAAATTGTCTTGAAGAAGATTTTTTACTAGTGATTGAGACCATAATGTTGTCCTGAAAAGATTCTGAGGTAATAAATCAAGTGAGAAGTTTTCTCATTTTGCATTGAAATGAATGGACCAAAATGCTTCTGCAGCCAAACTTGCGCCCCCTGCTGGAATTTTTGGTAGAATGCAGCTTAAGGCACTTCCTGGTTTGCCTCCCTGCTCAGACCAGGAGGTTGCTGCCTTGATCAAACCACCAACTTTCCGATCAATATGCAACCACTCTACCAACTGAGCCACAGCCACCCTATAGACGTATATGGTGAGTTATGAAACTAAGTAGCGGCCAAATTTAGCCTGGATCAGTGAAATATTCAGGTTTAATCCACCTTGTGGCTTTTACTTACTAAATCGTGGAGATTCAACCTTAAAGCATCTTCTTCCATCTCCACAAATAGAGTGCTGATGCCAAAGCCACATCCGTGTTGTTAACTGGTTTTGAAATTGCGGCGCTTAATTCAAGCAGGACGTCCAATTACGCAATGATGCACAGCTGCACACTGAAGGCTGCTCCATTAGTGCGTTATTACAGTGATAGTGATAGTGTTATTACAGCTAAATACTGTGATGTCACAATGACACAATTACCCTGAAAATAACTGGACTATTCAGTCCACATTACAGTTTTTGCTGATATTTACATTTAAATATACAGTAAAAAACCCACTCACTGTATTGTTTAAGCTAAAATTTTGGCAACCACAGCTGCCAGTATTTTACCGTACATTATAAAAAAATTTTTTTTTAACAGTGTATAACTTATGCACAGTACAGCACAGCCCTACTAAACTCAAATAGATTTTTTTTGGTTTTACAAAATCAAAAGTTATGGATAGTACCTGGTAGTTTTTTTGGTATCACCTGGTTTGACTAGAAGGTGGAGTTAAAAAACAATTATTATTATTAAAAACTATGGCATCCAGTTACACTGGACACTGTGCTGGACAGTTCACCAAACAATCTGTGAGGTGCAGATATTCCTCCGTCCCTCTGAGGTGGAACTATCTAACCACATAGAGAAAAGGTTCATGGTACCAAAATGACCCGAGTCAAGTTCACTAAATTAATAAGTGAGGCAAAATACTGTCTGCTAAAAAAGGAAACTAAATGCCAAAAAAGGGAGAAAGAAATTAATTAAAAATGTCAATCACTTCCCCTCAGAGCCCAAGGTGATGTGTTTGATAATTGATAGCAGTTTTAATCACATTAAAAAAGAGAAAATTCTCACGTTTGAGAATTCTCATGTTTTCCATTTTTGCTGGAAAAATTATTCAAGCAATTAACTGATTATCTAAATAGTTGCTGTGGCATTTTCTGCTGATTTATTGACTAAATGTATTATTCAAGCTCTACACAATATAACTGTGTGCCTTTTATAACAATACAAGACAGACATTAACCTTGTATTGAATGTAGCAGCACTGTTAATGACTACAGTTGTCATATAATAATAATAATAATAATAATAATACATTTAATTTATAAGTGCATTTCTAACACTCAAGGACACTTTACAATAGTTTGAACAAGACAAAACAGGGAATGAAAACTAAGCACAAGAAACAAAACAAAACAAAGACGTGTGTCTTGGTGCGATGCGGTTATAGAAAATAATAAAACAAATAAAAAATTAAGTGCGGTACAATCATACAGAGTAAGGTAATTTTTTTTACCAAGTGAGTTTTGAGTCTGGATTTGAATAGTGGGCAGTTTTTCCACTAGAATTGCAGTTTTACCAACTCCTCAGTAAGGAAACTAGCTGTTGGCTGTCCAAAAAGTGGCTACATGACATCATTGCCTAATTTGCATAATTTACCATGTGCATGTTCTTGTAATGGACGCTGTAGGAGAATGGAATAACGTTGTGGGGAAGACGAAGAGTGAATAAAAAACACCCTAAATATGTTTAGAACTGCAAGTACAGTGTCTTCTGTCACAATTTGAGCGATTTGCAGACTGGATGCTAAGGGGTTAACATCCCCTCCGGCTCTGTGACTGCAGTTGGGAGAGACTGCTGCGGGAGGACTGGGCCGATTCGACCCAGCAGGTCTCCGAAAGTCTTCAATAACACCAGAAGAAGACGCTAGATTTGTCGCTAGTCTCTTTATTTGAAAAATAGTCGCTAAGGCGGTCTGATAACTCGCTAAATCTAGCAACAAAGTCGATAAGTTGGCAACACTGCCACTCACTGCCCTAAGGAGATATGCTGTTACGTTTAGGTACGTTACATTACCTGCGCTACTCGCTATATAAACCGCTCACTACTCGCTATATAAGCTTGAACGTTACCTTTTATGTTGATGTCCTAAGAGGGTCAGACAGGATTTGATGCGCTCGTTGATGACTCCAAACAAGTCGAACATAACGTTGTGGTAAATTGGGTGCACTTATAAAGCGCTTTACACTCATTCACCCATTCACACACACATTCATACTGGTGTTAGGGGCTACCAGGGCACACTGGTGCCACCTGCCACCATTGGGAGTTCATTCACACACCGATGAACGCAGCATTGGGAGCAATTTGGGGTTCAGTATCTTGCTCAAGGATACTTCAACATGTAGCTGCCATGGTCGGGGATCAAACCACCAACCTTCCGGTTACTTGACGAACGCTCTACCAACTGTTGTTGTGCTCACACATTGCGAGTAGAAATCATTAGTGGCGCATTGATATTAATGATCATGTGAAATTTGGGCCGCTGCTGAATGAATGTAGTGGAAACACTGGTGGGATATTGTGTTTATGTTGCCATGCTGCTGAAGGAATTTCCTCTTTTGGGACGATAAAGTTTGAAATTGAACTGAACTTATCTTTCACAATTGCCCTACTTTATATTTTAGAAGCTGGCTGCATGCACTACAAATCTTTAACTCTATGGAGTTTTGGGCTATTTTGTCCATTTTGTGTCTTTTTTTGGTCATTTTGTGTCTTTTTTGTATCTTTTTTAGCCATTTTGTGTCTTCTTTTGGTCATTTTGTGTCTTTTTTAGTCCTTTAGTCCAACATAAATGTGATTTAGAATCTTTTTTTTTTTAACTTTCAAAACACTATCATGCTCAAGAATTTTTTTTAAATGTTGCAAATGTGAACAGAGGTTGCAGATATAACATATAAGAGGGTTCCAACCAGTTCTATCATTTGATACTAAATCTATTTGAGCTTGTCTCCAGTTTTACTTGGTATATCATCATCAAACTGAAACTGGCCTCATGGAGTTTACAGCCAGAACTTTAGAGGTAAATTTACAGTAGGGCTCCACGCTGCTTTGTTTTCTAGTCTGGATGTCATGAAGAAGTCTGGATTTGGAGCTTTTGGAGACTCCAGAGGGTTAACTATAGCTGTCAGATTAACATAAGGGAGCACAGTGTGGACAGTAATTGCTTCTTGGTGCAGTAGAAGTGAATGGCTGGGTGCATGTGTACCTGTAAACACATGTAGAGGTTGCAGTGTGAGTGATGGTGGTCAGATTGAGGAATGCTAATGTTTCCTCTGTGGCTTTTGTGAGAAACACGGTGATTAGACCTCCAGCCCCCTGGGTGGAGCCCCATGCTGCAGCGGCTCCCGCTCCGCTTTACTTTGACGTCAACAGGAAGGTCAACCGGGTCCCAGAGGGGTCATGGACAGACGTGTGTGTGTGTGTGGTGTGTGTGTGGTTGGTTTCAGTATCCAGAGACGCTCCTCCAGGATCCCAGACGGGGCCGGAGGGATGACCGAGGGAGGAAGGGCCCTTGGAGCTTAGGGAGGGCTTGGGGAAGGATTACTGAGAGGCTAAAATGTTTTCTTTGTGGCTGAAAGAAACCTAAGAAATGCTCTCAACCAAATCTCCCATGGTCTGAGGGAGCTGTTTGGCAGGGAGACTCAAGCTACATCCTAAAGACTTTCTCCTTTTCTTGGGCTCTGAGCTCGTCTTTACTATCATTAACATGCCCTGTTTTCTTTCACACTTGGAGCACCAAGTCTTTTATTGTAACGAACGAGCCGAGTGGAAATAAAAGCAGGTTAAAACAATACTGTAGCCTGGAGTTCCCACCAAATATAGAACATGCATTTGAATAATGATAGGAGGTGGTTTTTTCCCACTAAAATGACAATTTTAACCAAATCTGTCATATATGCTGTAGTGTAGGGCTGGGCGATATGGACAAAAAGTCATAAATATATTAAAATATTGACCCATGCAAGCATTCAAGGCATTGAGTTGTAATTATTATATATATAGAACATGCATTTGAATAATGATAGGAGGAGTTTCCTCCTTTTTCCACTAAAATTACAATTTTAACCAAAATCTGTCATATGTGCTGTAGCGTAGGGCTGGGCGAAAAGTTATGGACTAAAAGTGATAAATATATTAAAATATTGACCCATGCAAGCATTTAAAGCATTGAGTTGTAATAATTATTGTCATTATGATTATTCATTATTATGACTAAAAGTGGTTTGCCTTTCATTATGCCATCCAGATAGGAAAAAAAAGTATATAATGTCCTTTTTCATTGGGTTTTAATGATTGGAATTAAGGCTGGGCGATATGGACCAAATGTCATATCCCGATATATTTATGCTAACTATTGACATACAATATATATCCCGATATTTTTATTACACAGTGAGAGCAAATGTTCAGTCAAAGTTAAAGCCAAATATGGCATTTTACAAGTAGTTTTATTGAAACGGTTTATTTAAGTTAACATAAATACTATTTAACAACAGGAGTACCTTTTTAAAAAAAAATCAAAACTCCATAAAGTGCACATTTAAATAAATAAAAAAATATCTTAAATAAAAATAGCCTATGAAATAAAATAGGCCAATCTTTTTCTGAAATAAATGTATTTATATGAGAAAAAGAAAATTTCAAAAGAACTAAATATGACAAACCCTAGAAAGGGCAGTATTTATATAAAAATAAATATATTTTTTAAAAACTATATCGATATATCCAATATGGTCTAGTTCCATATTACATTTAAAAATAAATCGAGATATCTTTTATATTGATATATATCACCCAGCCCTACTGCAGCTCTTGTAATTAAGTGTCAATCAAAATCTGTCATATAATAATAATATTAATAATACCTTTATTTATATAGCACCTTTAAAAACGGCGTTCACAAAGTGCTTTGACAGAAAAAGCATGAAAAAACTAAAACTAAAAAACTAAAAAACCAACAATGAAGAAGAAAAAATACAAAAACACAAGACCAAAAATGATGTATGTGAATGCAAGTCTTTAAAAATATGTTTTGAGAAATGACTTATAATATTCACTATGTGCTGTAGGTCTTATAATTAAGTGTATTTAAAATTACCATATTAGAAAACTATGAGGCACGTCCCTGTTTTTTTTAAAAAAAACATGTATTTATTTGTTTTCGTGTTAATATAACAACATCCAACAACCAAAACTTCACAAACATATGGCAGCAATGAAAACATTAATTAAAATATCAATAATACTGAAAAGGACCAAAACAAATGAATAATTAAATAAATGTAGATAACAAAAAATAAATAACAAAAACAAATAAATAAAATGAAAAAATTAAACTGTGGTGAGTATTCTTACTGTAGGTTACATTCCCAACAACAAATTAGATATTTTTCATTATCTTATTGTCCATATCTACATTCCTCAACAGTTCCAGAAATATCTTCCAAATGTTATAAAATTCAGAAGCCCTCTTTCCAACAATATACATCCGTTTTTCAAGAGCCAAACTCGATGTTAAGTTATTTAACCAGTGTTTAAAAGAGGGACAAACAACATTCTTCCAACATAATGCAATACAGCGTTTGGCCTGTAGTAAACAAAGGTCAGCCATTTTTCTTTCATTACAAGATAAAGTACATGGATCTGGATAAATACCTAAAGCACGTCCCTGCTTTTGTTTTCAGTTGAAAGCATAAAAAAAATGATGGACACCAAAGACAAAAAAGCAACTTCTACAACACTAATTTTCTCCTAAAATCTTCTGTTCATCCATTCGATGTTCAATGAACCACTTTATTTGCTACATTTCAGATGTTGTAAACACTCCTAATTGAGTTTTCTCAAAATTTGCATGACAGTGGGATAGAATATTAACTTTTTATTGTTTTTCTTTCACTTGCCACCGCCTTTAGGGAGTTTGATAAAACAGTAAAAAAGAGAGAAATATTTTGTCTCTTCTCGCTAAATTTCCACAGCTTTCCTTCCAGTCCCCCCATCCACTGTGGGCCTCTGGTCGTACCTTTACCACACACACAGTAGTCCCCACTGCGCCGAGCAGGACTGGATAAATACCAACCCTTCAGAGGCTCTGTGTTCGCAGATTGCTGGAGGTAGGCGGCCCGCTGTGAGGCCCGACCACACTCCCACTGTTCTGGAGGAGCTTTAAGCGAAAGATCAGGTGTCCAGCCCTGAATGCTTGATTGAACTTAAATCTTTTGCATGTGCGCCATAACTCTCTCTGCGGCGCTGTGGCCAGCCACTCAATTGCTCAAAGGAATTCCAGTCACAGCAGCTCTCTGACTTCCCTGCTTTCACCTTGCTCATTGGAAGTTTTAATCAGATGGATTCTGTTGCAAGTGATTGGGAGCTGCATAAAAAAAAGTATGGATTTACACTACTGGTCAAAAGTTTTAGAAAACACCAACTTTTCCAGAAAAAATGATGCAGTTTAATGTCTCAGTGTACTCTGAAATGAATGCACATTTGCAACATTTAGAATTCTTTATTGGGCATGATAGTGTTTTGAAAGTAAAAAAAAGATTCAAAATCACATTTTATGTTGAACTAAAGGACTAAAAAAAGACACAAAATGACCAAAAAAAAGACACAAAATGACAAAAAAGACACCAAAAGACACAAAATGACTTACAAAGACATGAAAAGAATTCAAAAATGGACAAAATAGCCCAAGACTCCATAGAGTTAAGTTGTTAACCCATTTCTTGTTCCCTGAAAAAGGCCTTCTTGTATAATTCTGAAATGTACATTATCTTTCAGTTTTGGTTAAGCTTACCTTTTTTTATTTACCTCTGGCAGTTCACCACTTACCTTTGGACCCTTTCAAGCTGTTCATTTGACTTGAACTGCTTGAATTTCAATAAAAAATTGAAAAATTGGGGTGTTCTAAAACTTTTGACCGGTAGTGTACATACAAGTACTTTTATATCAAGATGACTACAACAAACTACACTACAAGTACTCAACCGTTCTGTGTACATAATAAGTTATTGAAATGAAAGATTAAAAACACCCATTGGATTTGGAAGCTAGTTTGACAATGCAGTATTATTGACATTTCATTTTGAATAATGGATGAATGAATAGAAGCGTGAAAGTTTTATCTTTATCCTTGGAAATAGTCATTTCTTAAAGTTCTTTGAGACTAGTGCAGTGCCTGTAGGAAGTATCTTTTCGTCCGTATTATGCTTAGCTGTCAGTTAATAAAGTTTTGTTTTTACTGTTTTCAATGGATCAAACTGATGCAGAAGAAAGGGCTTAAATCTCTGCTTAGCATGCTAATGGTGAGATAGCATATTACGCAGTATGCTGCACTAAAAGTACATTAACATGAACCCAATTAGCTGATATACTATATTGCATGCAAGTATCTCATATCAAATGATTATGGGCATTACGCTAAGCAACATGAATGTCATCCCTGAATTACATAGTAATGCAACATAAGAAGGGAATAAAGCTAAATCTCTGATTAGCAACAACATCTGCAACTCCATAAAACACTTACTTTTCATGAGGTACCACACCATCCAGCACATACACATTGAACATTGATATTCACTGGAAACTATTTGAATATTATTGGAAAATGGAACCTTGTAGCCACTTTAAAACTCCTAAAGATAGGTAGGCTAAATAGACTTCCAGATGAGATGAGTCAGGGTGGAAATCCAGAGTGAATTGTGTTACTGACCAGGTGTAGGCCTATCGCATAATGGGGCGGAGCTCCCCTAAAAGGGGGCGGAGCTCCCCTAAAAGGCGTCCGATCGGAAACAGTGCAATGTCACAACACGTCCTACGTAAATAATGATATTTTGAAAAATGAATTAAAAAATCTTCAAAATCGAGGATGCACACCTTCGTACCATGCTCAAGACACATAATAAATCTGAGGTCAGAGAGATATGAACTAGACACACACACACACACACACACACAGACGCTTCTTGCTTTTATAGATAGATATTAAATCTCTAAATCTCTTCTTCTAAGGGAGACGGTATATCATTTGAAACATTTGTTTTGTGGTTTATGTGGCCTTGGTTGCAGATGTATACCATGTCACAATAACATCTTCAGTTTGAATCAAACAAATGACTTGCATCCCCTTGTTTCCTGTCAGCCTTTACTGTCCCTTTTCAAAGAAAGGCAAGATCTCAAAAAGTTGCTTATTGACTTTGGACTCAAAACCTGTCTGGTTGTTGGACCTCTTGTTGTGCCTGGTCTACTGGTTTTGCTCTGTCCCTAGATCGAAGCAATCAAACATTTTATTACAGTGGGTGGGGATGATGTCCAAGAGTGCAAAAACAAGATCTTGGTTGTTGTGGTTATCCCTAATATAACACGACTGAATAATATGCCACAACTGGAATAATGTGTTAATGGCAATGAGTAAATACATTTAAATGATATCAGCTTCATGATTTATCATGGTTGGCATTCAGTTTCCGCTACACCAATGTTTACTGCTCCAAAGTCCATTGCTTGTGTTATTCTATATGTCTTTTTTATATTAGGGCTGCACAATTCATCTAAATCCCTTGAAGGCAAAATATATGTCAAAAATACCATTCAGATTTAAGTAGTGTGTTGCTGAAAGCTGTCATGGCTGACAAATCATATTATACAGATGTAAAAAAGCATTTTTTATTGGTAGAGATCCTTACGAAAAAATCACACTGGTGTCATTTTAATATATTTTTCAAATAAATTGAGAATAATGGTGCAAAATGGTGATTGCTTCCAATATCGTGAGTCATATTGCAATTGCTATATCAGTCAAATTACTATTTTTATAAGCTCAACAAACCTTATGTAAAGGTCAAAACCAACAATGAATGTACCAACTAACAAGTGCAATTCTGTGTGTGTGTGTGTGTGTTCTTGTACTTCCTACATAGTGAGGACCAGGACACGTTTTTAACCAACAGAGTGAGGACATTTTGGCCGGTCCTCACTTCTTTAAAGGCTTTTTTGAGATTTCAGACTTTGTTTTAAGGGTCAAAGGTTACATGATGATGATAATTAACTGAAACTGTATTGTGTGGTTACAAAACTAACTAAAATTATAGTGAAAATGTCCTTCGTTTTCGTCTTTGTCAACTCTTTTCATACATAATGAAGATGGATCAGACAAAGGAAATAAAGGCAAAATTTACTGTGACCTCTTTTAATCTCCCACCCAACAAATACCCCATTACAAAAAACTAAAACTAATAAAATCTAAAGCATTTAAAAAAAAAAACCTAAAAAAAAACTAGCAAACTCACTCTAAAAACCGATAAAAAAATCCAAAACTATTATAACCTTGCAAGGGAATTCACTATTCAAATGAGGACCCTCACAAAGATAGAAGTACAAGAACGTGTGTGTGTGTGTGCGTGTGTGTGTGTGTGTGTGTGTGTGTGTGTGTCTGATGCATCTTCTTCCTCTGTGCCATTGAGCTCCATTGTTGTATTAAAACACCAGTTGACATGTTTCTTTCATTACTTTGAACAAACATCTCTCACATTGTTTTTTAACATTCAACATCATTTTAAATGTCCTTGTCTGTAATAATGATGACCTTATAAAGTAATAAGTCCTTATAAAACATGTTTCCTCTGTCAGCAGGCTTTGTGTGGAGAGTTGGATACTGGGCGAGAGAGCAGAGAACAACACCGAAAGCTACTGCGCTGCTGTGGGCACACCAACTGTGAGTTACCATTGACTTCCTGTTAAACTCATGATACACTATAAGATTGTATATGTTTGTAAATAAGGGTCATTATCAAAGCTGTATGCCATGTTCAAGTGATTCAGCAGCAACATATCTGGCACAGCTAATGGGTTTCTTCACCAGTCTGACTTCAGTTAAGAGCACACAATCAGATGTAATTCATGCCATGAGCACGTTGCCATGCCAGAGTACACACTCACGATCACCCTGCTGCAGCGCACGCAAACCAACAATCAGTTTAATCACTTCAGTATATATTCGTAAATATGCTCAGTTATGGCAGGAACTTCAATTCAGATTTTTTTTTTTTTTAATGGTTGATGATTCACTCCACATGCAAACACTGTTTGCCTCTTTGGTTTAAATCAGGGGTCTCAAACTCAAATTAACTGGGGGCAGCTGGAGGTAGTATTAAAATTACTAGAAAAAGACACAAAATGACAGAAAAAAGCTAAATTACTTGAAAAAGAAACAAAATGACCTAAAAAAGACACTAAAAAAAAGACACAAAATGACCAAAAAAGACACAAAATGACCAAAAAAGACACAAAATGACAAAAAAAAATAGATTACTTAAAAAAGAGACAAAATGACCAAAAAAGACACAGAATTACCAAAAAAAAAAGACACAGAATTACCAAAAAAACACAGAATTATCAAAAAAGACACAAAATAATTAAAAAACAGACACAAAATCACTAAAAAAGACACAAAATTACCAAAAAAAGACAAAGAATTGCCAAAAAAAGACACAAAATAATTAAAAAAAACAGACACAAAATTACAAAAAAGAGACAAAATGACAGAAAAAAACTAGATTACTTAAAAAAGAGACAAAATGACCAAAAAAGACACAGAATTAGGCTATCAAAAAATACACAAAATTATTAAAGAAAGACACAAAATGACCCAAAAGACACATAATTACCAAAAAAAGACACTAAATTATTAAAAAGACACACAATTACCAAAAAAAGACACAGAATTGCCAAAAAAGACACAGAATGACCAAAAAAGACACAAAATAATTAAAAAGCAGACACAAAATCACTAAAAAAGACACAAAATTACCAAAAAAAGACAAGAATTGCCAAAAAAGACACAAAATAATTTAAAAAACAGACACAAAATAAAAAAAAGACACAAAATTACTAAAAAAAGACACAAAATTATTAAAAAATAGACACAAAATTATTAAAAAAGACACAAAATGATTAAACAAGACACAAAATTACCAAAACAAGTAATTAAAGAGACCTTCCACACACAACACGGTAAAGTGCCATTCATATAAAAGGTGGGGGCCACAAAATATCGTCATGAGGGCCACAATTGGCCCGCAGGCCGCGAGTTTGAGACCCATGCTTTAAATGAATGTGACCTAACACATATGAAATATGTAACAGATTGGAGAGACCGTCTCTTTACTCAGAGAACCAAGTTTACAACGTAACCGTACGATCTCTATCGTCTCAAGACGATCTCTCCGATCCGTTACATATTTCATATATAAGAGGTAGCTTGAGAAATAGTCTCTTTACTCAGAGAACTAAGGTTACAACGTAACCATATGTTCCTATCGTTTCGAGACGATCTCTCCAGCTACCTCGTACGTATGAAATATGTAACAAATCGGAGAGATCGTCTCTTCACTCAGAGAACCAAGGTTACAACATAACCGTACATTCTTCCCTCTTAAACACTCAGTAAGGTCGCGTTTGTTGCTGAGTAAACCTAATTTAATATGCACCAATCAGTGCAGGTTTGGTAGAAGAGAGTCTTAGCTCTTACACTATTACTCAGACAACATAATGAAGTGTTCATGTTGCTGTGATGAGTATCACTGAGTGGCGTGCTGTGATGATGCAGCAGCTAACAGTGATGTCTCAATATGTGCTCTGTTTAGAACTGCACAAAAACAGATAAGACAGAGAACTATTGATTGAATCCACAACAATGTATTATGACTTTAACTAGTGGGTTTTAACACTGTGATATGGTTATTAGGAGGGCTGGATAGTGCACGAGAAATGGTTTTGCCTGAATTGTCTTGTTGTTTGTTGTTGTTGTTGCCCATTCCCACCTCCACCTGAGTCCTTCCTGAGACAACGATATTAGAAATTAGGTGGAAATTGCTGTCTTGGAGCATTTTAATATTACTGCTCGTCCCTATGGTTCAGATGGAAATAAGCCGAAGGACTTTAATGTCCTCTGCTCTTCCATGTTTGCAACTAATTGCAAATTGATTTGGAGAGCTGAAAAAGTTGTTGTGTGTCTTTTCTGCTTCTGAATTGAAAATGAGTCACATTTTTTTCCTTTATCTCAGGGCTTAATGAAAACCTCTTTTCTCAGTTTTTTTTTTCTTCTTTTAATTTATTTATGAGGTTGGATTGTGGTTCTCTTTGTAAGTTGCAGGTGTTTGTGCTTTCATGTAGTGAAGAGTGGAGTAACTACTCCTGAAGTTTTCTTTATCAGAAGTCAGCGTAGAGGTCTCCAGGGGTCCACTTGGTTCCTAGTAATTGAGACTCAAGTCTTGGATCTGCAGGCCTAAAATCCGTGCGTCAGTATGTCTAATATCTGGATAATTTGCTTCCACGTCAGAATCCCTGCAGGAGAAAAAAGTGTTTTGATCAGGAGCACCATGCCGCCCTTTGGCTTTATTGTTCTGTCCCTATTTTGGTCTTTTTAGCATTTTAAATGGGGTCAAACTGTCTTTTCAATTACTTTTTTTTAATAAATCAATAATAAAATGTTTATAGACAAAACACATCAACAACACTGGAAATGTTTCATTCAGTTCCATATTGATTGATTGATTGATTTAAGTTCATTTGGAATATGAAAACAAAATAATAAAAAAAAGAATCAGAGACAATGAATTTAACATGACATGTAGAATATATATTCGAAAAGGAGTGAGAAGAAGTAAAACTTATAAACTCCCACTTCTTCTCCTTAAATATGACTAGTTAAAATCCTTGTCTAAACATGTCTTGTATTACAAAACATAAATATGATTTACCTTTACGCTGTAATTATACATACATACATACATACACACGCCCACATACATACGAAAGGAAAAGATACAACAACACAAAATGACATGTGCTGTTGTAAAAACTTTTTTTTAACACAATATATAATGAAGACACTATTATTTGGCATGATTTAGAAATGGTTTCTGCTCTTAAGTTGTTGTTGTTTTTTTTTTTTTTTTTAAATAGTCAGCAATTGACTCAATGTTATAAATTGCTTGTATGATGTATAACAACGTAAAATATTTTTTTACTAAAGTTTTATGTTTGAGAAAGAAGCTCTCAAGGCACATTTTCTGAGTGGTGAGAAATCAGTGCACAGTCCACATAAAAAGGTTTATTTTCATTCCAGCTCAAACAATGACTATATTACCAATACCAACTCCTTGATGTTTTTTTTTATTACAATTAAAGAACAAAGAAAAAAGTTAATAGACAAAAGGAAGTGTGTCTGGTGTGCATTTTAGATTGGAAAAAAAGAGACAAAAAGGAAGTTGGTCAGGTTTGGCTTGGCTTCAGGTCTATTTAAGATTTTATTTTTTCTATTTAAGAAGAGTGAAACCTTGAACCAACCAGTTCCTCTACATCCACCAGTATGTAGCAGTGGTAAAGTCCTGGTTATCTCCACAGGATCAACTGGATTAAATACTTTTCCCTCAAGGGAATCTGGTCAGTCACAGTGTTGAGAGACGAGTGTTACATGGCCACTTTTGATGCAACACAGTGGGAATTTAGTCACTGAAACACTACAGGCCTAAAGTTTGGAAGTAAGATCATATTTGTACGTTCGTGTTTTTAGTTTCTTTTTCATGTTTTATATGTCTTTTTGTAATTTCTTTGTGTTTTTTATGTGTGTTTTTTTGTAATTTTTGTATGTTTTTTGTATTTTTATTATGTTTTTGGTGTGTTTGGAGTGTGTTTGTATGTGTTTTTTGTAATTTTGTGTGTGATTTTGGTTTGTTTTTCGTATTTTATGTGTTTTCTGTGTGTTTTTTGGAATTTCTTTGTGTTTCTTATATGTGTTTTTTGTCATTTTTGTGTGTTTTTTTTGTATTTTTATTATATTTTTGGTGTGTTTTCAGTGTGTCTGTATGTGTTTTTTGTAATTGTGTGTGTGTTTTTGGTTTGTTTTTCATGTTTTATGTGTTTTACATGTGTTTTTTTAATCATTTTTGGGTGTTTTTTTTTGTGTTCAAAATGATGATCCAGTAAGTCAAAATGAAAAAAATAATCAGCTCATACAGGTGACTTGTATCAAAAACAATGACACCAACACGTCATGGTAAAGATGTTTAAGTGGTTTATACAGGCAGAATGAAAAGGAGTCCAAAACCGACAAAATAGCCCCAAACTCCAAAGGGTTAAATAATGTGAATGCTTGGACTTCTAAGGGTTAAACTCTGTGAATGTCCTCATATAGTGAAGGGGGCCGAAGACAAAATAAGAGCAAAGACAATGGGGGATCTGTACACACATGGCGGCCTCTAGCTGATTGCCAGAGGAGGTCTGGTTATACTGAACCGTTTGTCTTTTCCTCCACACAGACCAGACTAATCGCACCGCCAGCCTCCATGTCCTCTCAGCCCCTAAGTGTCCCCGCTCCCCACCCAAAACCTCCAGCACGATTCCCCACCAAGGATTGTTTTACGCTTAATTTTGTTAGACTTAATGAGATTTCACTAATTAAATCTCCTCCTGGTTGGAGACCCCCGCCCCCCACCAACTACATTACCCCCCCTTCCCACTTACAATCACTCCAGCCCATGGGGTGATTGCTTGTAGAGCTATTTTAGACAAATAAACTTTTTTTTCCATGAAGAACAGGGACAGTGGGTTGCACAAGGACAGACCTGTGTGTTACTCGCTGGATTTCCAATTTCGCGCCAAGATGCTCCGCTGCACTTGTGATAGCCGATAGATTTTCAAATCTGATTTGGTGTGTAAGGGCAGGAAGTAAGTGTCGAGTACATTGAAATGTCTTTGAGTTGTGGAGATGATGTGCTGATGAGTTAGACAGGAGCTGCTGGGACAGATTAGAGTGCTGCTCATTGTCTCACTGCAAAAAAAGGTGTTTAAAAATAAGATAAAAACACTAAATCTGAAGGGGAATTATCTTGCTGCATGGACAGATGATTTCACTTGACAAAATTTCTTCAATTAAGATTGTTAAATCGAGAAATAGGCATGTTGAACGCTTAAAACAGGAGGCTCAAACTCAAATTACCTGGGGGCCGCTGGAGGCAGTATCAAAATGACCCAAAAAAGACACAAAATTACTAAAAAAGACACAAAATAACAGAAAAAAATCTAAATTAATTAAAAAAGACACAAAATTATTACAAAAAGACACTAAATTATTTAAAAAAAGACACAAAATAACAGAAAAAGACACAAAATTACAAAAAGACACAAAATTACAAAAAACACACAGAATTTCCAAAAGAGACACAAAATTACCAAAAAATACACAAAATTACTCAAAAAGACACAAAATTACTAAAAAAGACACAAAATCATTTAAAAAAAACACAAAATTATTTAAAAAAAGACAAAATTATTTAAAAAAAGACACAAATTAACCCAAAAAAGACACAAAATTACAAAAAAAGACACAAAATTATTAAAAAAGACACAAAATTACAAAAAAGACACAAAATTACAAAAAAAGACACAAAATTATTTTAAAAAAGACACAAAATTACCACAAAAAATATTTAAAGGGTCCTTCCACACACAACACAGTAAAGTGCCATTCATATAAAACTCACATTAAACTTTCATATCAAGGTGGGGGCCATGCAGCAAGATAATTCCCTCAGATTTAGTGTTTTTATCTTGTTTTTTATTAGAGACCCCTTTTTTGCAGTGCAGTTTTGCTGATACTTGTGAATATTTCGGAATATCTCAGAAACCTCTTCACCGCTGTATTATACAGAACAGTAGCCAAAGCTCAAGTGACAGGACTTCACTGACAAAATGCACACATGTTGGAGATCCATGTCCCTAATAATAATCCCTGCATTAGCCGTATGGCAGCGCTAAAAGGGAAGTGGTGAAGGGTGGGCCGGTCGGTTCAAGCAGCGAGGCCTCTGAGGTCATTGTTGACAGCAGCAGCTTGCCCCGCTATTGTGGCGGACCCTCTGGGATGCTCGCTCCGACTATTGTGGGAGCCGGCCTCCCGTTTCCCGTTTGAGCCCTGGACACCCGGTGCCAGCTCCGCCGCTCGGTTCTCCAGCCAAAAAGTCCATTATACCCCTCAGCCCTGTCTCCCTCCCAGGCCTCTGTGCCCATTGTAGCCCAGCTCCCCCATTCCCTGCCTCATTAACACACACACATACATTACAGGACAGAAAACACATACAAACACACTGAAAACACACCAAAAAAAAAAAAAAACAAAAAAATGACAAAAAACACACATATAACATGAAAAACAAACCAAAACACACACATAAAAACACAAAGAAATTACAAAAAACACGCATAAAACATGAAAAACAAACCAAAACACACCAAAAATACAAAAAAATGACAAAAAACACACATAAAACATGAAAAACAAACCAAAACACACACACAATTAGAAAAAACACATACAAACACACTCAAAACACACCAAAAATACAAAAAAAAAACAAAAATGAGAAAAAACACACACATAAAATCACAAAAAACACAAAGAAATAAAAAAAAAACACACATAAAACATGAAAAAACAAACCAAAACACACACAAAATTACAAAAAACACATACAAACACACTGAAAACACACCAAAAATACAAAAAAAACACACAAAAATTTGAAAAAACACACATAAAACCACAAAGAAATTACAAAAAAACACAAGGAAACAAGAGTTTAGATGTATACATTAAGGAACGAAGGAAAAACAAAGTCTGAGCAATAAAATCCTGCTGCCCCCGCGACCCGGCCCCGGACAAGCGGAAGAAAATGGATGAATGGATGGATATTTTGTTGCAAAGTATAGCAATAAAACATTTTTTTTTTTTGGGAAAAATTTGATCTTGCTTCCAAACTGTTGGCCTGTAGTGTACACACACACACACACACACACACACACACACACACACACACACACACACACACACACCTCGTCCGGGCCCAGAAGCCCCAGCGTTGTGGCCCTCGGTGGGTCAGTGGGCAGGGTGCCCGTTTCAGATGGGAGTCCTTCCTTGATGAAGGTCCGGGGCTGATCGGATTTCTGCCACCTGTCATTCAGCTTAGGAGGCAGGAAAGGGGGCAACAGTGGTGGTGGGCGGTGGGAGTGGAGGGGGGGGGGGGAGGGGGGGGGGGGGGGAGTTGGGGGGGGTGATAGGAGAGATGCCATGGTAATCTGGCTCGGAGCCTGCAGCCTGCTGTTGTCTCCAACGGACTCCAAGATTCCTCAAGAAGTCCTTTTAGTTCAGGCGAGGTCCCCGTTTGATCCACTAATAAAGTAATCCAGTTTCACACGTTGTCAAAATCGTTTTTATTTCTAATGTTACACTGTAAAACCCAACTTGTTGTTTATTGTTTATTGTTTATTGAGTGATGCCTTGGCGACTGCTAGTCTTCCTGGGTCCCTAAAAAGACATAGAACATGACAAACAAACAACATAAACAAAAACAGTACATACAAGAAAAACAACTAGAAAATTTCCTCTGGGGAAATTCTGAAAGGGCCACCGGGGCTACTGCCGGTGTGTCTACACTATGATGAATGAAAAAATGACAAAAAACATGTTAAATACACTTTGACGTGTTTTTTTTTAATACCTTTGCTAAAAAAGGGTTTTGTGGACTCCAGAGGGTTAACTACAAAGATTGATTAGGATTTAGAATAATTTAATGGCGGATGTTACAGGAGTAGGATAATGGTACACTGTAAAACCCAACTTGTTGTTTATTGTTTATTGAATGGATCCCCATTAGCTGGCTCCATGGCGACTGCTAGTCTTCCTGGGTCCCTAAAAAGACATAGAACATGACAAACAAATTACATAAACAAAAACAGTACAAGAAAAACAACTAGAAAATTTCCTCTGGGGAAATTCTGAAAGGGCCACGGGGGCTACTGCCGGTGTGTGGATATGATGAGATTCTTCAGAGATTTCAAACTATTAATACTAGTAATGTTATAATACTACATAATATACAAGGAGCACACCTACAACAAGCATTCCTTTTCAAGTATTTGATTATACAGCAACCTTTAACCTCAAGATGTGTGTGTGAAACGTGTATCTGGATGAGTGTGTGCGCTTACGCAAGCACGTGGGTGTGTGTAACAAAAATCACAAACTTGCGGCCCGCGGGCCAATTGTGGCCCTCATGACGATATTTTGTGGCCCCCACCTTGATATGAAAGTTTAATGTGAGTTTTATATGAATGGCACTTTACCGTGTGGAAGGTCCCTTTAATTACTTTTTTTGGGTCATTTTGTCAGTTTTTTTTCATAATTTTGTGTCTTTTTTTGGTCATTTTGTGTCTTTTTTGTGTCATTGTGTGTATTTTTGGGGCCATTTGGTGTCTTTTTTAAGTAATTAAGTGTTTTTTCAATCATTTTGTGTCTTTTTTTTTGGTCATTTTGTGTCTTTTTTGTGTCATTGTGTGTATTTTTGGGGTCATTTGGTGTCTTTTTTAAGTAATTAAGTGTTTTTTCAATCATTTTGTGTCTTTTTTTTTGGTCATTTTGTGTCTTTTTTTAGTCATTTTGTGTCTTTTTTTAGTCATTTTGTGTCTTTTTTGTGTCATTGTGTGTATTTTTGGGGTCATTTGGTGTCTTTTTTAAGTGATTTAGTGTTTTTTCAATCATTTTGTGTCTTTTTTGTTCATTTTGTGTCTTTTTTGTTTATTTGGGGTATTTTTTTTTGGTCATTTTGTGTTTTTTCTATCATTTTGGGTATTTTTTTAGTAATTTTGTGTCTTTTTTGGTCATTTTGTGCGGCCAGCGGCCCCCAGGTAATTTGTAAGTTTGAGACCCCTGCCATAGACTGTATATAACATACAGCTGTAGTCTTCCGTGATGTCACCCACAGGGTTTTAAAGAGCTAAAAAGAAGCTCAAAATAGGTGTCTCATGCAGAGATACACATGTTCGTGCAAAGTGTTCACAACAAAAGCTCGAGGGTTCTTTCCACTAGATCTATTACAAATATGTTAAATCTATTATTTATTAAGAATTAAGGCTCTATTAAGTGTTTTTTTTCTGCTAACATCCTGCTTACTAACACAAAAACAGACAAACTGGACTGAAAAACATAACCTACTTTGCGGGGGTAACACAATAATCTAACCTGCTGTAATTCATCACAGGAATTCATCTCACAAACACAGCATGTTATTACAAATTGGATGCTGGTGTGAGTGCTGGCAGTAAAGTGTTTAGGGCCTCATTTAGCCTTGCTCATGAGGTGAAATTCATTTGCCTTTTCCTCCCGACTCAGAGTTGCAGGTTTAAGCCCCGCCAGGCTTCTGTGCTCATTCTGTGAGATTTTTAGTTAAATCGAGACGTCTGGAAGTTTTATATTAATCACAAGCCTTCATAACTTTTGGGGAATTGAGATCGATGGAGTTTGTTGGTGATAAAAATTGAGAAATGCTGCATCTGCTAAACTTTAAGTATTTTAACTTAACGATGGTAGCAGATGTGAGATTGTGGAGCTGCTGTTTCAGATTCCACACCGGGCAGCAGCTGAACCTGGTGGAGCTGCTCTCGCCTCTTCTGACCAGGTTAATGTCCGCCATCTTTAGCAGAGAACGTGTGAGATGCTACGATGCAATCTGGCCTCGTGTTCAGAGGATTTTCTGAGGTAATGAAATGATTTGAGGCTCTATTTTGGCAACAGAATGGAAAAAATCTGACTTTAATCAAAGTGGAGTTAAAGGCAAACTGGCATGGGTCGACATTAGAGGTCGACCCATATTTGTGTTTTTTTACTTGTATGGGGCCGCTGGAGGCAGTATAAAATGACCAAAAAAGACACAAAATTACTAAAAAAAGACACAAAATTATTAAAAAAAGACACAAAATTATTAAAAAAGACACAGAATTACCAAAAAAGACACAAAATTACTTAAAAAAAACACAAAATTACCAAAAAAAGACACAAAATGATCAAAAAAGACAAAATGACCAAAAGAGGCAGAAAATGACCAAAATAGACAACAAAACAAAATTGAACAAAATTACAAAAAAAGACACCAAATGACCAAAAAAGAGACAAAATGACCAAAAACGACACAAAATTACAAAAAAAGACACAAAATGGTCAAAAAAAAATACATAATTACAAAAAAATACACAAAATTATTTTAAAAAGACACAAATTGACCCAGAAAAGACACAAAATGACCAAAAGACACAAAACAACTAAAAAAAAAGACGCAAAATGACCAAAAATTCACACAAAATTACCAAAAAAAGACACAAAATGACAGAAAAAAACTTAATGACTTAAAAAAGACACTAAATGGTAAAAAAAGACACAAAATTATACCTGTACTATACACCTGTATCAGTCGACCACTTGTTAATATCCCGCCATCTTTAGCATCTTTTCTGAGGCAACAAAATGATTTGAGTCTCTATTTTGGCGACAGAATGGAAAAAAAATCTGCCTGTAATCAAAGTGTAGTAGAAGGTGAACCGTCCTGGTGGACCTCTCCCTGACCTCCATCACCAGAACCCGGGGTCACGCTGATGCTCTCCATGATTATCTCCACCATGTGATCCCACATCTCCTTCCTCTCTACCACACTTGCTAGCCCTGATGCTCTAACCACCACCCTCCAATTC